>NC_084732.1:94234751-94274751 GCF_033978785.1 Entelurus aequoreus
TAAATGTTAACGCTAAACCTAAATGTTAAATCTGAACGTAAATGTCAACTCTAAACCTAAATGTTAAATCTAAACCTAATTGTTAAATCTAAACCTAAATGTTGAATCCGAAACTTAATCCAAAATATAAGTGTATATGTTAAATATACATCTATACGTTGAATTAAATCCTAAATGTTAAATCTAAACCTAAATGTTGACTTTAAAGCTAAATGTCAATTCTAAACCTAAATGTTGAATCCAAACCTAATATATATATATATATATATATATATATATATATATATATATATATATATATATATATATATATATATATATATATATATATATATACACATATATTAACCTAAATTAAAAATATAAAGCATTATGTTGAATAAAAATGTATATGTTGAATCCAATCCTAAATGTTAAATCCAAACCTAAATGTTGAATCTAAACCTAAATGTTAACGCTAAACCTAAATGTTAAATCTAAACGTAAATGTCAACTCTAAACGTAAATGTTGAATCTATACCTAATTGTTAAATCTAAACCTAAATGTTGAATCCGAAACTTAATCCAAAATATAAGTGTATATGTTAAATATACATCTATACGTTGAATTTAATCCTAAATGTTAAAGCCAAACCTAAATGTTAACTTTAAAGCTAAATGTCAACTCTAAACCTAAATGTTGAATCTAAACCTAAAAAATAAAATAAATAAAAAATCTAAACCTTAATCCTAAATATAAATCATTATGTTAAATATACATTTATATGTTGAATCCAATCCTAAATGTTAAATCCAAACCTAAATATTGCATGTAAACCTAAATGTTAACTCTAAACCTAAAGGTTAAATCTGAATCAAAATGTTATATGTAAATCTAAATGTTATATCCAAAACTTAATCCAAAATATAAATCTACATGTTAAATATACATCTATATGTTGAATCTAATCCTAAATCTTACATCTAAACCTAAATGTTAACTCTAAACCTAATTATTAAATCCAAACCTAAATGTTAAATCTGAAATAAATCTGAAATCCAAAATATATGCATCATTAGTTACACATTCAACGATTAATTAAAGAAACATAAGATTAATAACAACCTTTTTGTAATCTAATTAATCGCACAATCGTTGCAGCCCTACTCAGAAGTGTAAGAAAACAACACAACACAGTTATTATTATTTTACCATAGCTCACTGTCAAATGTTAAATTACAAAATTTGGCTTTATTATGACACAATTAACATTTATTAACAGATGAACACACACACAAAAATACTGAACATTAATACTGTTGATTCCCAGATACCCAGATTGGCACCGTATCGGTTCAGCTGTGATCAAGAGACAGCTTTTTAAGACATTCTCAGCGCTTGTAAGAATTCTGGATTGTTGTTTTCACACCACGATCAATTATTCATACAAACACCGGTGGTTATACTCATGCTTTACAGTTTGCTCATCGCTGAGATGTTTAATATCGCCATCTTTATGTCCGCTGCCCTGCAGTGTGGCTCTCTGCTGAATGCCGTCACTCGCTGTAAAAGGGCAAATCGTTGCCTAATTAACCTAAAGTATGACAAGTGGGTACCATTTAGGTGTAAGTGACAATTATTTTTAAATATGGGGGACAGTGAAGCATAAAAGTGGGGTGAAGTCAGGAAACCACATGTGTGTGCTTGAGATGATGATGATGCAACTGTTGGCGCTACAAATGTTATGTTGCCATTGTGTTGTTGTTTTTTTTTGTTGCACAAAGCCCTATGTGTATGTAAAGTTGCCCTGGCTAAATAGGGGTCTTGAGCCGAATTTTATGTGGAAAACATTTCTAACTTTTCTATTGATTTGAAACTTTTGTAATCAAACTTGAATTCAATTTGTTGCATGTTTTGCATGGAAACAAATTCTTGCAGTGTTTCCCATACATTCATTTACTTGTGGCGGGCCCCCACAAATGAATTTAGAGCCGCCACAGGTAAAATAATATGAATGTATTAATTTATCTCTGTTTTTTATATTCATGTACTTTTTTTTGTGCGCTTAGTTTTACAGTTGCCTTGTACTAATAACATAAGCAGTAACAATTGAACAGTAAAGAAAAACCACATATCTGTAATGTGACAAGAAAATGACATGTTGATACTAATAACTAATAAAATAACACAGATTTGTCCTTAAATAATAATTATATATATCTGTATATTTATATATACATATAAATATAAATAAAGATATATATACAGTCGCGATCAAAAGTTGACATACACTTGTAAAGAACATAATGTCACGGCTGTCTTGAGTTTCCAATCATTTCTACAACTCTTATTTTTTTTGTGATAGAGTGATTGGAGCACATACTTGTTGGTCAAAAAACATTCATGAAGTTTGGTTCTTTTATGAATTTATTATGGGTCTACTGAAAATGTGAGGGTCAAAAGTATACATACAGCAATGTTAATATTTGGTTACATGTCCCTTGGCAAGTTTCACTGCAATAAGGCGTTTTTGGTAGCCATCCACAAACTTCTGGCAAACTTCTGGTTGAATTTTTGACCACTCCTCTTGACAAAATTGGTGCAGTTCAGCTTAATTTGTTGGTTTTCTGACATGGACTTGTTTCTTCAGCATTGTCCACACGTTTAAGTCAGGACTTTGGGAAGGCCATTCTAAAACCTTCATTCTAGCCTGATTTAGCCATTCCTTTACCACTTTTGACGTGTGTTTGGTGTCATTGTCCTGTTGGAACACACAACTGCGCCCAAGACCCAACCTCCGGGCTGATGATTTTAGGTTGTCCTGAAGAATTTGGAGGTAATCCTCCTTTTTCATTGTCCCATTTACTCTCTGTAAAGCACCAGTTCCCTTGGCAGCAAAACAGGCCCAAAGTGTAATACTACCACCACCATGCTTGAAGGTAGGGGTGGTGTTCCTGGGATTAAAGGCCTCACCTTTTCTCCTCCAAACATATTGCTGGGTATTGTGGCCAAACAGCTCAATTTTTGTTTCATCTGACCACAGAACTTTCTTCCAGAAGGTCTTATCTTTATCCATGTGGTGTCAGACATGACATTAGGTTTTTTACAAGTGTATGTAAACTTTTGACCATATATATATATATATATATATATATATATATATATATATATATATATATATATATATATATATATATATATATATATATATATATATATATATATATATATATATATATATATATATATATACACTACCGTTCAAAAGTTTGGGGTCACATTGAAATGTCCTTATTTTTGAAGGAAAAGCACTGTACTTTTCAATGAAGATAACTTTAAACTAGTCTTAACTTTAAAGAAATACACTCTATACATTGCTAATGTGGTAAATGACTATTCTAGCTGCAAATGTCTGGTTTTAGGTGCAATATCTACATAGGTGTATAGAGGCCCATTTCCAGCAACTATCACTCCAGTTTTGTAATGGTACAATGTGTTTGCTCATTGGCTCAGAAGGCTAATTAATGATTAGAAAACCCTTGTGCAATCATGTTCACACATCTGAAAACAGTTTAGCTTGTTACAGAAGCTACAAAACTGACCTTCCTTTGAGCAGATTGAGTTTCTGGAGCATCACATTTGTAGGGTCAATTAAACGCTCAAAATGGCCAGAAAAAGAGAACCTTCATCTGAAACTCGACAGTCTATTCTTGTTCTTAGAAATGAAGGCTATTCCACAAAATTGTTTGGGTGACCCCAAACTTTTGAACGGTAGTGTATATATATATATATATATATATATATATATATATATATATATATATATATATATATATATATATATATATATATTAATTAATTAAAACATTTTTTTTTGTATTCATTTATTTTTTTTAAACATTTATATTATTATTTTTTATAATTTTTGGGTATTTTATTAAATGTAGTATGAATTACATTTTTTCCATTTACATTAAATTACAAAAAAAATGTCAGCTACACAATTTAAAGAAGAAAAATAGCATGTTCAATACAATATCATCATTTGTAAAAAAAAAAACAACAAAAAACAACAACAAAAACAAAATACTAGCACGATAGCAATGGTAATAAAGATAAAACATATTAATGCAATAAATATTGTGTGTCCAAAAAGGAGTATGAAGAAGTTGTAATCCTAACATTTGTTTCTTTTTTGATGTTTTTCTTTTTTAATTTTTAAAGTAAATACGTACATTATAGCCAAATATGCAAAGTACATGAAGGACACGCCCAAACCACCACAAATTGATTCTCAACCTGTGGGATTTTTAATGTTTAATAACTGAGGGCAAAATAATACTGTGGAGGTCTTACACCTCCGGGTTCTTTGGACCACCAATCATCGACATGCCAGGCTCTTCCATGGGTACCACAGTGCTTTATTGGCAGGATTGTGCAAAAGTCTTTGTGTGATTTTCCGCAATTGTCTTTAGTCTCAATCGAGCACTTGAATGGTCTCTCTCCAGAGTGTCGTCTGTCTTGCTCTCGCTCTCGCTCTCGTTCGTGTTCGTCCTTCACCAACCGCCATCAGCAACTCTCCCCACTCCTTCCCAGGCTGCTGCCTTTAACAGAGCGACAGGTGATTAGATAAACGCGCCCGGGTGGGCCATCTACGCACCTGTCGCTGATCTCGAAGCCGGTCCTGGCACACCCCGCTTCGCTGCAGGTCCGCAGGCCACGCCCCCCCACAAATACATTTAAAGTACTTAAAATATACATTTACTAACAACTCCGTCCAGGTATCGTCTGTAACTCTTTACTACCTGAATAGTTTATTTGGAGTTTTCCACTATATTTCTTTTTCTCCTGCCTAAACTGCAACTAAACTCTAAAACATTGTTTTTTTAAAATTAATTTGTATGTAGTTTTTTATGTAGTTGGCGTTTGTTTTCTTTGTCTGAGTGGCGGTAAACTAGCAATGTAATAATTTCATTGATTTCATTCCATTACCACTCGGTTTCTATTAAAGAATGATGTTATTACAATGTTAACCCTTGTGTGGTGTTCGGGTCTGTGGGACCTGTTTTTCATTTTTTATTAAAAGAAAAATGATACAATGAATTAATTTTTCAAACTGAGACTCACTGGCTTTGGCTCATTTTCTGTGAAGAACAGGCCTAGACAGGAGGAGGACATAGTGTAGGTACTCAGAACATCAGAGGTTCAAATGTGCGAGAAAATGAGAGCAGACAGTGTTGACAAACAATGTCGCAACCTTGTGCGGGAACCGCGGGTGCAGAAACACAGAAGAAAAATCCCTGTGGGATGCAGAAACTGGCAGAGAAATTTTCCGTGCAACGTTCATATTGTTGTTACTCAGCCAGCGTTTGTGGGTCTGATGGACCCGTTGCATTTTGTGGCTTTAAATGCCTCACAATCAAACACTTTTATGTTAAAATACTGAACAGATGTTTATTGGGATAAGGTAAACATCTGTTCAGTGACATTGTTTGTCAACACTGTCTGCTCTCATTTTCTCGCACATTTGACCCTCTGATGTTCTGCATTTTGTGGCTTTTGATGCCTCACAATCAAACACTTTTATGTTAAAATACTGAACAGATTTTTATTGGGATAAGGTAAACATCTGTTCAGTGACATTTTTTGTCAACACTGTCTGCTCTCATTTTCTCGCACATTTGACCCTCTGATGTTCTGCATTTTGTGGCTTTTGATGCCTCACAATCAAACACTTTTATGTTAAAATACTGAACAGATGTTTATTGGGATAAGGTAAACATCTGTTCAGTGACATTGTTTGTCAACACTGTCTGCTCTCATTTTCTCGCACATTTGACCCTCTGATGTTCTGCATTTTGTGGCTTTTGATGCCTCACAATCAAACACTTTTATGTTAAAATACTGAACAGATTTTTATTGGGGTAAGGTAAACATCTGTTCAGTGACATTGTTTGTCAACACTGTCTGCTCTCATTTTCTCGCACATTTGACCCTCTGATGTTCTGCATTTTGTGGCTTTTGATGCCTCACAATCAAACACTTTTATGTTAAAATACTGAACAGATTTTTATTGGGATAAGGTAAACATCTGTTCAGTGACATTGTTTGTCAACACTGTCTGCTCTCATTTTCTCGCACATTTGACCCTCTGATGTTCTGCATTTTGTGGCTTTTGATGCCTCACAATCAAACACTTTTATGTTAAAATACTGAACAGATTTTTATTGGGATAAGGTAAACATCTGTTCAGTGACATTGTTTGTCAACACTGTCTGCTCTCATTTTCTCGCACATTTGACCCTCTGATGTTCTGCATTTTGTGGCTTTTGATGCCTCACAATCAAACACTTTTATGTTAAAATACTGAACAGATTTTTATTGGGATAAGGTAAACATCTGTTCAGTGACATTGTTTGTCAACACTGTCTGCTCTCATTTTCTCGCACATTTGACCCTCTGATGTTCTGCATTTTGTGGCTTTTGATGCCTCACAATCAAACACTTTTATGTTAAAATACTGAACAGATTTTTATTGGGATAAGGTAAACATCTGTTCAGTGACATTGTTTGTCAACACTGTCTGCTCTCATTTTCTCGCACATTTGACCCTCTGATGTTCTGCATTTTGTGGCTTTTGATGCCTCACAATCAAACACTTTTATGTTAAAATACTGAACAGATTTTTATTGGGATAAGGTAAACATCTGTTCAGTGACATTGTTTGTCAACACTGTCTGCTCTCATTTTCTCGCACATTTGACCCTCTGATGTTCTGCATTTTGTGGCTTTTGATGCCTCACAATCAAACACTTTTATGTTAAAATACTGAACAGATTTTTATTGGGGTAAGGTAAACATCTGTTCAGTGACATTGTTTGTCAACACTGTCTGCTCTCATTTTCTCGCACATTTGACCCTCTGATGTTCTGCATTTTGTGGCTTTTGATGCCTCACAATCAAACACTTTTATGTTAAAATACTGAACAGATGTTTATTGGGATAAGGTAAACATCTGTTCAGTGACATTGTTTGTCAACACTGTCTGCTCTCATTTTCTCGCACATTTGACCCTCTGATGTTCTGCATTTTGTGGCTTTTGATGCCTCACAATCAAACACTTTTATGTTAAAATACTGAACAGATTTTTATTGGGATAAGGTAAACATCTGTTCAGTGACATTGTTTGTCAACACTGTCTGCTCTCATTTTCTCGCACATTTGACCCTCTGATGTTCTGCATTTTGTGGCTTTTGATGCCTCACAATCAAACACTTTTATGTTAAAATACTGAACAGATTTTTATTGGGATAAGGTAATCATCTGTTCAGTGACATTGTTTGTCAACACTGTCTGCTCTCATTTTCTCGCACATTTGACCCTCTGATGTTCTGCATTTTGTGGCTTTTGATGCGTCACAATCAAACACTTTTATGTTAAAATACTGAACAGATTTTTATTGGGATAAGGTAAACATCTGTTCAGTGACATTGTTTGTCAACACTGTCTGCTCTCATTTTCTCGCACATTTGACCCTCTGATGTTCTGCATTTTGTGGCTTTTGATGCCTCACAATCAAACACTTTTATGTTAAAATACTGAACAGATTTTTATTGGGATAAGGTAAACATCTGTTCAGTGACATTGTTTGTCAACACTGTCTGCTCTCATTTTCTCGCACATTTGACCCTCCGATGTTCTGCATTTTGTGGCTTTTGATGCCTCACAATCAAACACTTTTATGTTAAAATACTGAACAGATGTTTACCTTATCCCAATAAACATGTGTTCAGTATTTTAACATAAAAGTGTTTGATTGTGAGACATTAAAAGCCACAAAATGCAACGGGTCCATCAGACCCACAAACGCTGGCTGAGTAACAACAATATGAACGTTGCACAAGGGTTAAATAATGCTGACATTATTGTGTCTTACTGTGCAGTCACATTCCACTGAAACTCATCAGTGAATAATGACATACCACATTTCAATGGTAAGCATGTTTTCTCACGGTTACAAGACATACAGTATTGCTTTAAAAGGGTCAAACCGACCTTGAAAGAGACACAGCTGCTATAGAGGTGGGAGAAAAGGCTATTCTTTGATACATTTCATCACGAACATTTGAATATCAGGCGACCTATAAGGGACAGAGTGGATGGGGGTGTTCCGCGGAATGAAGTCATCTAAATGCATTTCTTGCCCGACAAAGCACACTTTTCTACCGGGTCTTCATTTGGTTTATAGAAAATGTTGCTATTGCCAAAATGATCAATAACCCCATTAACGGGACCAAAGGAAAACACTTTCTCCTCCTCCCTCCGGGTTGCTCTTCTGCAGGAATTTGAATGGATAAGTGTGTGCACTTTAATATACGCAGGCGAGCCCTAATGGTTTGGGGTGCCAAAGCATTAACAGCCTAATGAAACAAATTGCGACATATTGCAGACTAAGCGATGATAGAATCCATTCCTTCCTGCAGTTCCAGGTACCAAAGCAGTGTTTTTGGGCTCTTTACCTAACTTACCTGTGCAGATTTTTCTAAAGTAGGGTTTTATTACACACGCCGTATTTGAATTTTGGGAAAAAAATGTTCTCCGCATATGTGAAATGAGTTATTTACACAGAGATATATTGTTGATGTTGTTGATGTTAATTTACATACCTAAATGTTTCCAAAAACGGCAGTAAAACGGCTGATCAGACAAAACAGAAGCAGCGGAAGCTAGCTCTCCATTCTGCTAAACAGACTTAATAACGCCACCGTGACATTTTGGTGAATTTACCAGACTGAAACAGTACAAGAGAGTACCATTGTAAGTTAAACGTACTGCAAAACCCAAAACCAGTGAAGTTGGCACGTTGTGTAATTCGTAAATACAAACAGAATACAATGATTTGCAAATCCTTTTCGACTTATATTCAATAGAATACACTGCAAAGACAAGATATTTAAAGGCCTACTGAAACCCACTACTACCGACCACGCAGTCTGATAGTTTATATATCAATGATGAAATCTTAACATTATAACACATGCCAATACGGCCGGGTTAACTTATAAAGTGACATTTTAAATTTGCCGCTAAACTTCCGGTTCGAAACGCCTCTGAGGATGACGTATGCGCGTGACGTAGCCCGACGAACACGGGTATGCCTTCCACATTGAAGCCGGTACGAAAAAGCTCTGTTTTCATTTCATAATTCCACAGTATTCTGGACATCTGTGTTCGTGAATCTGTTTCAATCATGTTCATTGCATTATGGAGAAGGAAGCCAAGCAAGCAAAGAAGAAAGTTGTCGGTGCGAAATGGACGTATTTTTCGAACGTAGTCAGCCACAACAGTACACAGCCGGCGCTTCTTTGTTTACATTCCCGAAAGATGCAGTCAAGATGGAAGAACTCGGATAACAGAGACTCTAACCAGGAGGACTTTTGATTTGGATACACAGACGCCTGTAGAGAACTGGGACAACACAGACTCTTACCAGGATTACTTTGATTTGGATGACAAAGACGCAGACGTGCTACTGTGAGTATGCAGCTTTGGCTTTTTTTTGCGTATGTACGTAACTTTTTTAAAATATATAAGCTTTATGAACCTTGGGTTAGGTGAACGGTCTTTTGGGCTGAGTGATTGTGTGTGTTGATCATGTGTTTGAATTGTATTGGCGTGTTCTATGGAGCTAGGAGCTAGCAGAGGAGCTAGGAGCTAGCATAACACGTACCGTACCGTAAGTGCGCGTCACGTACGTAACTTTTTAAAAATATATAAGCTTTATGAACCTTGGGTTAGGTGAACGGTCTTTTGGGCTGAGTGATTGTGTGTGTTGATCGGGTGTTTGAATTGTATTGGCGTGTTCTATGGAGCTAGGAGCTAGCAGAGGAGCTAGGAGCTAGCATAACAAACACGCAGGTGTTATTATGCAGGATTAATTTGTGGCATATTAAATATAAGCCTGGTTGTGTTGTGGCTAATAGAGTATATATATGTCTTGTGTTTATTTACTGTTGTAGTCATTCCCAGCTGAATATCAGGTACCGTGAGTATGCAGCCTTGGCTGCTAAACATTCGATAACTTGACCGTATGTGCGCGTCACGTACGTAACTTTTTAAAAATATATAAGCTTTATGAACCTTGGGTTAGGTAAACGGTCTTTTGGGCTGAGTGATTGTGTGTGTTGATCAGGTGTTTGAATTGTATTGGCGTGTTCTATGGAGCTAGGAGCTAGCAGAGGAGCTAGGAGCTAGCATAACAAACACGCAGGTGTTTTTATGCAGGATTAATTTGTGGCATATTAAATATAAGCCTGGTTGTGTTGTGGCTAATAGAGTATATATATGTCTTGTGTTTATTTACTGTTGTAGTCATTCCCAGCTGAATATCAGGTCACCCCCGGCTCTCACAGCATCTTCCCTATCTGAATAGCTTCAACTCCCCACTAGTCCTTCACTTGCACTTTACTCATCCACAAATCTTTCATCCTCGCTCAAATTAATGGGGAAATTGTCGCTTTCTCGGTCCGAATCTCTCTCACTTCATGCGGCCATCATTGTAAACAATAGGGAACTTTGCGTATATGTTCAACTGACTACGTCACGCTACTTCCGGTAGGTGCAAGCCTTTTTTTTATCAGATACCAAAAGTTGCAATCTTTATCGTCGTTGTTCTATACTAAATCCTTTCAGCAAAAATATGGCAATATCGCAAAATGATCAAGTATGACACATAGAATAGATCTGCTATCCCCGTTTAAATAAAAAAAATTCATTTCAGTAGGCCTTTAATGTTCCAACTGAAAAACTTAAATCTTTTTTTGCAACTAATCATTAACTTAGAATTTAATAGCAGCAACACGTTGCAAAAAAGTTGGCACAGTGGCATTTTTACCGCTGTGTTACATGGCCTTTCCTTTTAACAACACTCGGTAAACGTTTGGGAACTGAGGAGACACATTTTTGAAGCTTTTCAGGTGGAATTATTTCCCATTCTTGCTTGATCTACAGCTTAAGTTGTTCAACAGTCCGTTGTGGTTTTTTAGGCTTCATAATGCACCACACATTTTCAATGGGAGACAGGTCTGGACTACAGGCCGGCCAGTCTAGTACCCGCACTCTTTTACTATAAAGCCACGCTGTTGTAACACATGACTTGGCATTGTCTTGCTGAAATAAGCAGGGGCGTCCATGATAACGTTGCTTGGATGGCAACATATGTTGCTCCAAAACCTGTATGTACCTTTCAGCATTAATGGTGCCTTCATAGATGTGTAAGTTACCCATGTCTTGGGCACTAATACACCCCCATACCATCACAGATGCTGGCTTTGGAACTTTGCGCCAAGAAGAATCCGGATGGTTGTTTTCCTCTTTGTTTGAAACTCGACACCACTCTCAACGAGACCATGAGGATTGTCCCCGGCTGCTTGAAACCCACCCCAACGGAGTTCTTCCCGGTACTATCAGGCATCGCAGCAGGCGCCCTAAGAAAAAAAACAACCCACACACAGACTTGTGAGTAAGGCCGCGCAGGATCCAACCCATCTCCTGCACAAACTTAAAGCAGAATCCCAAAACCTTGGATGCCAACGCCTACTCTGCCGGCGCCCATTCTCCTGCCACCCAGCAATTCTTGGTGGATGCAAATTCAACACACTTGAAGAATGGAGAACCAGCTGGCAGGAGACCCCCAGACCCTCTCAACTCTCAGTCAACCCAAGTACAAGCCTACCACCGGGCACTGAGTCCTCAACTACTGATGTTTTTCTCCAGATCTTTGAGGAACTGCTGAAAAAGCATGAGGAAACGGGCTGTGGTGTCAATGGAAGAGGAGATGGAAGAGCAGGGAAGGTCGAAAATGGCGATTCCTTTAAAAAACTCAACGGAACTCTCAACGAAGGCTAACACTTTGCCTTACCTCAACCTTAACTCTCCTGCTTTGCTACTTCCGCTAGTCTTGTACTAACTTTTTTTGGAGCCTCTTTTTGCACTGCCGTCCAAAATCCAAATAAAGGAGTTGATCAACTGACCTCTCAACGAAATTGACAAGATCCTCTTGACGAGAAGCTTGGGTTCAGGGAAACCTGCCAGTCCCGACGGAACATTTGGTGCTCGACATGCGATGGATCCTTGGTAGAAGCGCAGAGTCAGGTGCCTGGTTATGGTTCAGTCAAGGACGTTGAAGACACATACCTATTCGGAACCATGATAACAAGGCATCTGCTGATTGGACTAAGCGTTGTTTTGGGGCATCGACAAATTGTAAGATTCTGACCTGACAAGTTACGAGCTTTGGCCTTGGTTCTGCTTGAAGAAGATATGCACCCTCTGTTTTTTATCTTTGCAAATACACACATTGTATCTCATTTAGGTTCCGGATGAAGAGGTACCAGGAACAAGAGGAAGGGAGAGTGAAGTGTGAAACACACACACCTCGTTAACGTTCGGTTTCGATCTCTGCCAAGGTGTTTTGTAATGATTTAAATTAATTTCAACGGAGATACAAGTGTTTTGAGCTACGAGCTTGATCATAGAACCACTTGTGAGTTGAGGTACTACTTTAGGACCTGATCACTTGCATTAGTCTGTAATAACGGTGGACCGATGTCATTGTTTGCGGTGCTTTTACAAAGTTCACCACACAAACCACTGTTGATTCGTATCTACCACCGTCCGTTAGACGTATGACCCCAACAGAAAAGACAGACCCAGAGGGAACAAATCATTCCCATTATCTCTATGTACTCTAAAAGATCATCCTGTCAGTTTTATGCATTCAGTTGAATTGCAGACCCACTCCAGAATCAGCACTCATCATTAAACACCAGTGACAATGTTCCATTGGCAGATGTAAGTACATTCTGATGCCACAACACCGCCCACACTTTGTTTGACAGGTGAATGTAGTTCTTGGGATTGAGGTTCTTTCGTTCCTTCCTGTTAGTCCTCTTTCCCTCTCAGTAAGGTACAAATACATTTGTCCGTTGCAGATTTACACTTACCCCTTAGGTCAGGGGCCATTTTTTTAAGAGGAGAAAATGTCAATTTTTGAAAAGAATTGGACTGCCACAGCAAGCTAACCGTAAATACATCCCAAAAAAGGAAAATCTCAGTAGAAAGTAGAGATTCATTTTGCCTCTACCGGACTGTCTCAGAAAATTTGAATATTGTGATAAAGTCCTTTATTTTCTGTAATGCAACTAAAAACATGGACATGTCATACATTCTGGATTCATTACACATCAACTGAAATATTGCAAGCCTTTTATTATTTTAATATTGCCGATTATGGCATACAGCTTAAGAAAACTCAAAAATCCCATCTCAAAAAATTAGAATGTATCCTCAGACCAAGTAAAAAATAAAGATTTATAAGAGCAAAACAAAATCTAACATTTGAAAATGTCAATTAATGCACTCAGTACTTGGTTGGGAATCCTTTTGCACGGATTACTGCACCAGTGCGGCGTGGCATGGAGGTAATCAGCCTGTGGCATTGCTGAGGTGTTATGGATGCCCAGGATGCTTCAATAGCGGCCTTTAGCTCATTTGCATTATTGGGTCTGCTGTCTTTCAGCTTCTTCTTCACAATACCCCACACATTCTCTATGGGGTTCAGGTTAGGGGAGTTGGCAGGCCAATGGAGGACAGTAATGCCATGGTCAGTACACCAGTTACTGGTGGTTTTGGCACTGCTGGATCATGCTGGACAATGAAATCATCATCTCCATAGAGCTTTTCAACAGATGGAAGCATGTAGCCGTATTCCCATGGTCAAGCCACTCCTGAACTCAAGACAACGGAAGAAGCGTCTGACTTGGGCTATGGAAAAGAAGCACTGGACAGTTGCAGAGTGGTCCAGAGTCCGGTTTTCAGACGAAAGCAAGTGTTGTATTTCATTTGGAAGTCAAGGCGCTAGAGTCTGGAGGAAGGCTGGAGAGGAGCAAAATCCAAGTTGCTTGAAATCCAGTGTGAAGTTCCCACAGTCAGCAATGGTTTGTACCAAGAGATTTTAGAGCACTACATGCTTCCATCTGTTGAAAAGCTCTATGGAGATGATGATTTCATTTTCCAGCATGATCCAGCAATGGGATTTTTGAGTTTTCTTAAGCTGTATGCCATAATCAGCAATATTAAAATAATAAAAGGCTTGCAATATTTCAGTTGATGTGTAATGAATCCAGAATGTATGACATGTCCATGTTTTTGGTTGCAATACAGAAAATAAAGGACTTTATCACAATATTCTAATTTTCTGAGACAGTCCTGTATATAATACCAACAGACCGCTGTTGTAAGTTAATAATACTAATACTGGAGCTCGTAAATGTGTTAGCATATTGGCTAATGGAAGGGGCATGACATGAAGAGAATACAGGCCTGGCCCTAACCAATCTGGCACCCTAGGCAAGACTTTAGGTAGCGCCCCCCCACATCGGCAGTGAAGTGTATATACTCACAAGAAACCGAATAGCTTTGTCTTTGACCTTTTTTTTTTACTTAAAGAAAGCAAATTAACAATCAGAATAGTTAACAAGTTTTAAAAAAAAAAGAATAAATAAATGAATACAAAAAATAAAAATTGAATATATGAAAAACAATATTTTTTACATACATAAACACAAAATAAAACGTGTCAACAAGTTGCATAAAATACATTAAAAATACAATATAAACAAGGCACTGCACAAAACAAGATATCAAACCAGTATGACTTTAACAACTATATTACAAAAAAAGGGGATCCTACAGAGTTCTCTATTTGTGCTTTTTAATATTGCATTAACTAGAATGACTTACAAATTACTGTACACCAGGGAGTACTGTAATTACCTAACGTTACATTATTATTTTCCATAACAATTTAGCCCCCTCCACAATATTAACCCGACGTTAAAACAGAACTATTGATTAGCAATTGCCGAATCATGTAACATTAGCTTAATGCTAAAGGTTACTATCACATTCTGTAACAGACAAATAATTTAATGTAGGCTAACGTTACCTCCCTGCTACCTCTGTCTTTTTCTCGTTTCTCCTCCTCTTCTTTTCTATTTTTTCTTCCCTGGGCACCTGACAGTTTTGGCCGTTTTGACATCTTGTGTAGTTTTTTGATGTGGTGAAGTCCAAAAAGAGTCATGATACGGGAAGGGAGGGGGCGCACCGTGCGGGGGAGGGGGGGGGGATGTTGTAACAAATAATATTTCTATTAAATAGGCTTTACTTTGCATTTTAATTAACGTGGGATTATTTTTTGTATTTAGAAATAATAATACCAACTTTTTCTTTTTTTTTTTTTTTCTCCAACATTTGTGGCACTGCCGTGGCGCCCCCTGATGGACGGCGCCCTTAGCATTTGCCTATACGGCCTATGCCACGGGCCGGCCCTGAGAGACTGTGAATACTTTTAGATATTTAGGGAAAGTAAATTAACAAATACTTTTATCTTTAATTGTGATCATGATTTCTGGTTATGTTAGGCCGGCAGAGAAGGCCTTGCTGGCCCTGACAGCACACCACTGTGAATACATCCATCCATCTATTTTCTACCGCTTGTCCCGTTCGGGGTCGTGCTGGAGCCTATCTCAGCTGCATTCGGGCGGAAGGCGGGGTACACCCTGGACAAGTCGCGACATCAACAGACTAATTAGGAGCCTTTTGTTTGCTTACTTACTACTAAAAGACAACTTGTCTAGTATGATCACTATTTTATTTAATGCCAAACTTGTTCTTTTAGGAAACATATGTTTAATGTAGCATAAGATTTTCTGTTAAAATAAAGTTAACAATGACATTTTTTTGTGGTCATCTTTATTTTGAAAAGTATCGAAATACAATATTGGTATCGGGACCATACTACCTTAAAGGCCTACTGAAATGATTTTTTTTTATTTAAACGGGGATAGCAGATCCATTCTATGTGTCATACTTGATCATTTCGCGATATTGCCATATTTTTGCTGAAAGGATTTAGTAGAGAACATCGACGATAAAGTTTGCAACTTTTGGTCGCTGATAAAAAAAAGCCTTGCCTGTACCGGAAGTAGCGTGACGTCACAGGTTGAAAGGCTCCTCACATTTCCCCATTGTTTACACCAGCAGCGAGAGCGATTCGGACCGAGAAAGCGACGATTACCCCATTAATTTGAGCGAGGATGAAAGATTTGTGGATGAGGAACGTGGGAGTGAAGGACTAGAGTGCAGTGCAGGACGTATCTTTTTTCGCTCTAACCATAACTTAGGTACAAGCTGGCTCATTGGATTCTACACTTTCTCCTTTTTCTATTGTGGATCACGGATTTGTATTTTAAACCACCTCGGATACTATATCCTCTTGAAAATGAGAGTCGAGAACGCGAAATGGACAGTCACAGTGACTTTTATCTCCACGACAATACATCGGCGAAGCTCTTTAGCTACGGAGCTAACGTGATAGCATCGGGCTTAAATGCAGATAGAAACAGACTAAATAAACCCCTGACTGGAAGGATAGACAGAAAATCAACAATACTATTAAACCATGGACCTGTAACTACACGGTTAATGCTTTCCAGCATGGCGAAGCTTAACAATGCTGTTGCTAACGACGCCATTGAAGCTAACTTAGCAACGGGACCTCACAGAGCTATGCTAAAAACATTAGCTATCCACCTACGCCAGCCAGCCCTCATCTGCTCATCAACACCCGTGCTCACCTGCGTTCCAGCGATCGACGGAGCGACGAAGGACTTCACCCGATCATAGATGCGGTCGGCGGCCCGGAGACGGAGGAAGTCAAGGTGAGGTCGGCGGCTAGTGCGTCTGCTATCCATCTCAAAGTCCTCCTGGTTGTGTTGCGGTAGTCCGCCGCTAATACACCGATCCCACCTACAGCTTTCTTCTTTGCAGTCTTCATTGTTCATTAAACAAATTGCAAAAGATTCACCAACACAGATGTCCAGAATACTGTGGAATTTTGAGATGAAAACAGAGCTTTTTGTATTGGATTCAATGGGGTCCGAATACTTCCGTTTCAACGATTGACGTCACGCGCATACGTCATCATACATAGACGTTTTCAACCGGAAGTTTTGCGGGAAATTTAAAATTGCACTTTATAAGTTAACCCGGCCGTATTGGCATGTGTTGCAATGTTAAGATTTCATCATTGATATATAAACTATCAGACTGCGTGGTCGGTAGTAGTGGCTTTCAGTAGGCCTTTAAGTAGACCAGGGCCCTAATGTTGGACAGTTGTGTCTGACTGTCTTTTATTTAAAAAAAAAAAAAAAAAAATTGTTGGCAGGGGTTCTGTGCCCTTGTATCATCCTTTTGTGTTCCTGATGTTTCCCTCTAGTTTTCATGTGGTTTTTTGTTTTTTTTTGCCTTTTTGTTCGGGACCCTTTGGGACTGTGCGACAAGGGGTGGCACTTTTGTGACTTTTGCGGTGCTTTTTTGCGAACTTCTGGATCTGCCTCCCGGCAGCCTTTTGGCCATGGAGACCAGCTGCTGGGTCTCTGCCACACCAGAGTCCGTTTGGAGAGACTGGAGGAGATGCGGATGAAGAGACAGGGCACCGGGACGGAGAAGCTTCACAGTGTCTTGGCTGAATGAGCAGGTATCGGACCTCTCGGTCTCCTTAGACCAGGGGTGTCCAAAGTGTGGCCCGGGGGCCATTTGAGGCCCGCAGCCAATTATTATTTTTTTTCTTTTGTCTTTCTTTATTTTTCTTTTTTTGCCATTGCTCAAAAAAAAAATAATAATAATGACAAAAAATCCATGTTATAATGAACAATTTTCAGGGCTCCAATTACTTCAAATATTTCACTTTAAAATGTTTTATGTGGCAAATATTGCATATATTGTGTAGTAGCCATATAAAAACATCAAAGTTTTCTTTGACAAAAGCGCATAAAACAAACAAAATAATAGTCCCAGCATAAAATGGACAGATATATCTGAAGTTGATCTCGTAACTTAAGTGTTGAAAGTAAAAGAAAAACCTAATAAAAATGTATCACTTCATGAGTGGGGCACCTTTTGGATCCCAAATATGTTTAGGGATTTTTTATTCATCTTTTCACTGTGATTACTCAAAAATATGAAATAATTAAAATCAATGGTGTCCTGCATTATTGATATTTTAGGGCTCTAATTACTAAATACGGCATATTTCAGTTTTACTATAAAAAAAACTAAGTTGTTTTTGACAGAAAAGCCATAAAACATTTTTTTTAATTTGTATTACTTTATATCAACTTGGAGTTGATATAGAGATTTAGCGTTAAATAATTTTAAAAAAATAATAATCTGACTTATTTTTACCTTTATGGTCCCCGGGACCCCTAAAGGTAAAATAGCCGAGGTTGGAGTTGGCTCTCTTGGTTGCTTTGTTGGGTCTGCTCCTGTCACCGCAGAGGCCACCACAGTGTGTATATGTTTTTTGTTAGTTTTTTTGCTGTTGTTTTACTTTTGTTGCTGTATGTAGAAATGGCTGGTCGTATCAGCTCTGCTCTTTTAATGTCTTTAATGTCCTTTGATGTTTGATGTTTCCCTCACACACATGTTTATGTGTGCTATGGCTATGAGGTTTTTTTCCCCCTTGGCCTCAGTCTGGACCCCCTCTCCCCCCTTTTTTTTACCTGTTTCTCACTTTTTTTTTTGTAAGGGGCGCCGGAAGTTGGCAGACCCGTCAGCGATCCTGTTCTGTCTCCCTGTAATGTTTGTCTGATCTTGAACGGGATTGTGCTGAAAATCCTAAATTTCCCCTCAGGGATTATTCAAGTATTTTCTGATTCTGATTCTGTTTCTGACTGGCCCGGATGGTTGAGGAAAATAATGAGAAAAACAAATACAGTTGCATAGTTTATGGCCAGGAAACAGTTTGGTACAAATATATTCAGCGGCAGAGACAGCACGGTACCTTTTGACCCATCACACGACGAATGAACTCCAAAGTTTTGAAAGTGATGCAACTTTGGAACAAGCTTTCGATCACCCCCAAAGACTTCATCCAACCCCTCCCACGGGAGCGCCACGTAGGATTGTGATGGCTTACGGTGATGTGTTGGGAGCTGCACAGCACTCCCAGGGTGAGGCCCGGCTGACATTGGACAACTTTATAAGAATACTCTACATTTCTCTTGACGCTCCAGGATGATAAAGCTGAAGGGTCAGTCCTCTTCAGAATCTCCGGTGAGCTGAAGTGGAAATGTGCTTGGTTTCTTTTTTCTTTTTTCGTCTGCCTGCAGTCATAAAGCTGTGCTTGAAATACACAAATCTGATATTGAAAATATCAATATATGGTGAACAGTTTTATCCTTCCAGCTACGTGAGAACAGTTTGAGGACTATCCTTCTCGGTTCCTGATGAAGACCTCTGATCCGAGCAACAAGTATTAACTTGAGCGAATACTCAAGCTGAGCTCTCGCACCCAGTAGACCAGGACTATTCAACAGTTTAAGAGCCCAAGAGCTCAGGGGCCGGACATGGAAATGTAGATGTTTCGTCAGAAAGTGCCCCCTTCAGGTTTTGATTGAGACTTTTATTAGTAGGTTGCACAGTGAAGTACATATTCCGTACAATTGACCACTAAATGGTAACACCCGAATAAGTTTTTCAACTTGTTTAAGTCGGGGTCCACTTAAATTGATTCATGATACAGATATATACTATCAGATATATACTATCATCATAATACAGTCATCACAAAAGATAATCACATTAAATTATTTACATTATTTACAATCAGGGGTGTGGAGAAGGGGGGGGGTAGGATATGGACAGCAAGTAGTGGACTATAGAGAGTTAGCCTAGGGTTAGTTTAGGGTTGTAGCTGCCTGGAGGTGAACTTTTATTGCGGTTTTGAAGGAGGATAGAGATGCCCTTTCTTTTATACCTGTTGGGAGCGCATTCCACATTGATGTGGCATAGAAAGAGAATGAGTTAAGACCTTTGTTAGTTCGGAATCTGGGTTTAACGTGGTTAGTGGAGCTCCCCCTGGTGTTGTGGTTATGGCGGTCATTTACGTTAAGGAAGTAGTTTGACATGTACTTCGGTATCAGGGAGGTGTAGTGGATTTTATAGACCAGGCTCAGTGCAAGTTGTTTAACCCTGTCCTCCACCTTGAGCCAGCCCACTTTGGAGAAGTGGGTAGGAGTGAGGTGGGATCTGGGGTGGAGGTCTAGAAGAAACCTGACTAGCTTGTTCTGGGATGTTTGGAGTTTAGATTTGAGGGTTTTGGAGGTGCTAGGGTACCAGGAGGTGCATGCGTAATCGAAAAAGGGTTGAACGAGAGTTCCCGCCAGAATCCTCAAGGTGCTTTTGTTGACCAGAGAGGAGATTCTGTAGAGAAATCTTGTTCGTTGGTTAACCTTTTTGATTACCTTGGTTGCCATTTTATCACAGGAAAGGTTAGCCTCTAGAATGGAACTTAGGTAGGTGACCTCATCTTTCCTGGTGATAAAAATGTCACCCACTTTTACGGTGAAGTCATTGACTTTCTTAAGGTTGATGTGGGACCCAAACAGGATGGATTCAGTTTTACCCAAGTGTTATATTCCTTAGAGACTATGTTTACTGAATTACAAAGTAAACACATCAGCTTTCACACTGCACTGTCACTCAATCAATCAATCAGTATCGAAAGCAGCGCCAAAATCAAGTAGCAGCAACATGGGTGACGCATCAGCATCCATAATCAGCAATAGACCATTAGTCATTTTTTCGAGGGCTGTCTCCGTAGAGTGATTTGCCCTGAAACCGGACTGAAAGGGTTCACAGAGATTGTTAGATGCTAAGTGTTCATTGAAGGCCTACTGAAATGATTTTTTTTTATTTAAACGGGGATAGCAGATCCATTATATGTGTCATACTTGATCATTTCGCGATATTGCCATATTTTTGCTGAAAGGATTTAGTAGAGAACATCGACGATAAAGTTCGCAACTTTTGGTCGCTGATAAAAAAAGCCTTGCCTGTACCGGAAGTAGCGTGACGTCACAGGTTGAAAGGCTCCTCACATTCCCCCATTGTTTACACCAGCAGCGAGAGCGATTTGGACCGAGAAAGCGACGATTACCCCATTAATTTGAGCGAGGATGAAAGATTCGTGGATGAGGAACGTGGGAGTGAAAGACTAGAGTGCAGTACAGGACGTATCTTTTTTCGCTCTGACCGTAACTTAGGTACAAGCTGGCTCATTTGATTCCACACTTTCTCCAAGACAGCCATGACATTATGTTCTTTACATGTGTATGTCAACTTTTGATCGCGACTGTATATATATATATATAAATATATATATATATATATATATATATATATATATATATATATATATATATATATATATATATATATATATATATATATATATATATATATATATATATATATATATATATATATATATATATATATATATATATATATATATATATATATATATATATATATATATATATATATATATATATATATATATATATATATATATATATATATATATATATATATATATATATAATTATTATTTAAAGACAAATCTGTGTTATTTTATTAGTTATTAGTATCAACATGTCATTTTCTTGTCACATTACAGGTATGTGGTTTTTCTTTACTGTTTAATTGTTTCAGCTTATGATATTAGTACAAGGTAACTGCAAAACTAAGCGCACACTTTTGACCACGACTGTATACGATAACTTGTAGGTTGACGTTTAAGATAAACATGGTGTCTCTCCTCCAGGATAGAGCTATCACTTTTGCGTTCCAAAGTCCCAATTAGGGGCCTCTTTCCTGCATATCAGAACCTCTCGAAGCATCCATGCAATGTGTATTTGTTAAAAAGAACCGTCCATCAACCTTAACAGCCGAAAACGACGCCGACATCGGCGATGATTCTAATTGGTGGACTTTTGTTTGACGTTGTGCCGTCGGAGGAAGAAGCGCTCCAATGTTTAGCATGTCTCCGTCTCTGAGCGAGCTCGAGGAAAAGGCGGTTGGTTTTCTCCCCCCCCCCCCCCCCCCCCCTCTCTCTCTCTCTCCCAGCAGCATAACAGACCGAGAGAAGCAGAGGATAAAGAGGCTAATCATGTCAGCGTCGAGCTTTCTTCTCTCTCCGGAGGACACAGCACTTTTGTATTCCGGGCCCTGGCGTTTAAATGGAAAGATGAGTCGTGGGCCCGCTGAGCTACATTTCACCGCGGTGTTCGCCCCGGGAGAAAAGCAGACAATTTATTTTTTTCGTAAGGCATGTTGCTAATGTGCTGCATGTGTTTATCTCATCTAATGACCTTAAGAGTGCGGATATTGCCGGCATACTAATCGCTATAGTGTGTGCTGCTTTGCATTCAAATCGCCAGTCAGGCGCAACGTATATGAAGGCGGCGGGTGGATTAGCATGTGATTAAAATGTCATGCGAGTGCCATTCCCTTCATGTGGATGGCAAACGCATGACAGCATATACTGTATAATAATAGCAGATAACATGTTTTTCATTCACGTTGTGGTTTTGTTGAATTTGCTAATAGGGATTTCTCCTTCAACATTGATCCGATTGAGTTCCAATTCTATACTTTGACAATGGATTATATAAGTGTGTTTTATAGCAAATACAAACCTCAAAACCAGTGAAGTCGGGCACGTTGTGTAAATGGTAAATACAAACTGGATATATTCAATTGAATAGACTGCAAAGACAAGATACTTAACGTTCGAACTGGAAAACGTTGTTATTTTTTTGCAAATATTAGCTCATTTGGAATTTGATGCCCGCAACATGTTTTTAAAGAAAGCTGGCACAAGTGGCAAAAAAGACAGAGGAAGTCGAGGAACGCTCATCAAACACTTGTTTGGAACATCCCACAGGTGAACAGGCTAATTGGGAACAGGTGGGCGCCATGATTGGGTATAAAAGCAGCTACCGTGAAAGTGCTCAGTCATTCACAAAAAAGGACAGGGGGAGGGTCACCACTTTGTGGACAAATGCGCGAGCAGATTGTCGAACAGTTTAAGAACAACATTTCTCAACCAGCTATTGCAAGGAATTTAGGGATTTCACCATCTACGGTCCGTAATTTCATCAAAAGGTTCAGAGAATCTGGAGAAATCACTGCACGTAAGCGATGATGTTACGGACCTTGCATCCCTTGCATCAAAAAGCGACATCAGTGTGTAAAGGATATCACCACATGGGCTCGGGAACACTCCAGAAACCCACTGTCAGTAACAACAGTTCGTTGCTACATCTGTAAGTGCAAGTTAAAAGTCTACTATGCAAAGCGAAAGCCATTTATCAACAACACCCAGAAACGCCGGCGGCTTCGCTGGGCCCGAGCTCATCTAAGATGGACTGATGTAATGTGGAAAAGTGTTCTGTGGTCTGACGAGTCCACATTTCAAATTGTTTTTGGAAACTGTGGACGTCGTGTCCTCCGGACCAAAGAGGAAAAGAATCATCCGGATTGTTATAGGCGCAATGTTGAAAAGCCAGCATCTGTGATGGTATGGAGGTGTATTAGTGCCCAAGACATGGGTAACTTACATATCTGTGAAGGCACCATTACTGCTGAAAGGTACATACAGGTTTTGGAGCAACATATGTTGCCATCCAAGCAACGTTATCATGGACGCCCCTGCTTATTTCAGCAAGACAATGCCAAGCCACGTGTTACAACAGCGTGGCTTTATAGTTAAAGAGTGCAGGTACTAGACTGGCCTGCCTGTAGTCCAGACCTGTCTCCCATTGAAAATGTGTGGCGCATTATGAAGCCTAAAATACCACAACGGAAACCCCCGGACTGTTGAACAACTTAAGCTGTACATCAAGCAAGAATGGGAAAGAATTCCACCTGAAAAACTTCAAAAATGTGTCTCCTCAGTTCCCAAACGTTTACTGAGTGTTGTTAAAAGGAAAGGCCATGTAACACAGTGGTAAAAATGCTCCTGTGCCAACTTTTTTGCAATGTGTTGCTGCCATTACATTCTACGTTAATGATTATTTGCAAAAAAAATAATACGTTTCTCGATTGGAACATTAAATATCTTTGCAGTCTATTCAATTGAATATAAGTTGAAAAGGAGTTGCAAATCATTGTATTCTGTTTTTATTTACCATTTACACAACGTGCCAACTTCACCGGTTTTGGGTTTTGTACTTGAGGTACCCCTGTATTTATATTCTTTGTTTTTACTTTTTAAGACTTTTTATCCTATAAAGCTTATATATGGAAACATATTTTTTTCTGTTTGAATCTAGTGGGTGCGACTTATATCCCGGTTGCATTTTAAATTCCGGAAAACACGGCAGTTCCTTTTAAAAATCAGCAAGATGAACTTAAAGGTACCGTATTTTCCGGACTACATTTTTTTCCCCTCAAAACTCGACAGTGCGCCTTATAACCCGGTGCGCCTAATGTACGGAATAATTCTGTTTTTGCTTACTGACCTCAAAGCTATTTGATTTGGTACATGGTGAAGTGTGACCAGTAGATGGCAGTCAAACATAAGAGATACGTGTATCAGTATGATGGCAATATGATTGCAATATGACTCAAGTAAACAACACCAACATTTTGATGATGGATTGTCGGCACATTAAACACGGTGAGTTCGCTCTCCTCGCCTCTCTCTCTCTCTCTCTCTCTCTCTCTCTCTCTCTCTCTCTCTCTCTCTCTCTCTCTCTCTCTCTCTCTCTCTCTCTCTCTCTCGTCCTACAGTCGGACGATCCTCAGGTGGCATTGATTTTGGGCACACCGGCCACTAATTACATCAGTGCTATATAAGCTGAGTACTGGCAGATGGGAGGCGTCGGTTCCACATGTGTGTTAGTATAATCAAGTATATATATTATCACACAACTTTAGTATGCTTAAAGTCCGTTGCTATAGTTATTAGCTATTGTGCTCAAGTTAGACTTTTGCATCTGTGCGAGGACAAAACTTCTTGTCTGAGGGGTGGCCTCAGCCGCAGATGTTATCCTTGTTTTAGCCCGCTAACAGCCAAGGACTTCAAGGACCTCAACGAAGATAAGACGGCAGCACGCAGACGAAGCGAAATCACAAGGCCCCCCCCAGCAAATTCCGTCACGTATTGTGCGTCCTGGACCTGCTTTGCGTGATGTATGTGACCACTCCTTTTAGAGGCGGCCTCAGTGATGTTGACTGTGGAACTCCTGAATAAATAGAGGGACGCAGGAGCCGAACCTTAGAGCAGGGGTGTCAAACTCATTTTAGATTGAGGGCCACATGGAGAAAAATCTACTCCCAAGTGGGCCGGACTGGTAAAATCACGACACAATAAATTAAAAATAAAGACAACTTCAGATTGTTTTCTTTGTTTAATAATAGAACAAGCACATTCTGAAAATGTTCAAATCATAATGTTTTTTTTACACTTGCATGTTGCGGTTAATAGTATTCTATCTTTATTTGTCGTTATTTAAATTTTCTAAATAAATTATGTGATAATGTTCATCTGTCAACTCATTGGTGGCAATTTTCAATCCATCAAGATACAAATCAAATTATAGGATGTTATTTATGTAGTTTGCTCATTTTCCTCGACTGGTGCATTAACATGTGTTTTTTAAAATGTATCATTATTTTTTTTTCCCATATGTAGCATCTTCTACAAAGATACAAAGAATTGCTATTGCGACATCTAGTGGACACATTTAGAACAGCAGTTTCTTTCATTCAAAAATTTTGGCTCATTTTTATACTTAGCTAACTCATCCCTCGGGCCGGACAAAACCTGTTCGCGGGCCTGATCCGGCCCTCGGGCCTTACGTTTGACACCCCTGCCTTAGAGCGTAGGGCGAGGTGACTAAGTGTGCAGCTCCATGCGTTCTCCACATGAGCTAAATCGAACTCTGTCTCTGCATGATTCCTTGCTTCTTGTCTGATTAATAGATGTCATCAGTGTTTGAACCTGACAATGTGTGATATGGCTATGAGTTTTTTTTACTCCCTTGGCCTCAGTCTGGAGCCCCTCTCCAGGAGCCCCCTCCCCAGCGTTGACCTGTTTCCTCACCTTTTTTGAAAGGGGCGCCGGAAGTCGGCAGACTCGTCAGCGATCCTGTTCTGTCTCCTTGTACTGTTTGTCCGATCTTAAATCTTAATTTATTAAAGTATTTCCGATTCTGATTCTGATTCAAATGTTCTAATAATGTGGATTTCTCTCACCTGTGCCAGTCGTCCCCTCACCACGCCACGCTTCAAATATTGCGTCGTCATCCCTGATTGGTCATGTATTATTCATGAATTTTGGCAACACAATAAGCAGTTTGTAGAATTCGGGTGCGCCATCATTGGCATTCTTTAAGTGGTCCGGCTTCTCATTGAGTGGGAGACACATAAGGGTGGGGTAGTCCATCATGCTCCCCCCCCGCTTTTCTGGGAAAAAAAGCTCCGACATGTCTCCCAGGAGGCCCCCAAACAGCCTTGTGCTCTCTGTACACAACTTAATGGCTGCTGTCACGGCACAACTCATCCATAGCACTCTCAGCAGCAACCCAATTACCGGTTTTGGGGGGGGGAAATTTACGATATACATGTTGTATTTTATACAATGAAAATCCCTTTAAGCACTCAAAGCAATGGTCGTGAGAATAAAACATGTCTCCCTCACTCGCAACTTGCTCAAAGTAACAAAAATACCTTTGCCTTGCTAATGTTGCCATTAGTGCGGTGGTTCTCCAACTTTTTTGTTGTCCCTATACCAGTATTTTTGGTACCGGTACCAACATGTAATTACGAACCCCGTTTCCATATGAGTTGGGAAATTGTGTTAGATGTAAATATAAGCGGAATACAATGATTTGCAAATCCTTTTCAACCCATATTCATTTGAATGCACTACAAAGACAAGATATTTGATGTTGAAACTCATAAACTTTATTTATTTTTGTTGCAAATAATAATTAACTTAGAATTTCATGGCTGCAACACGTGCCAAAGTAGTTGGGAAAGGGCATGTTCACCACTGTGTTACATGGCCTTTCCTTTTAACAACACTCAGTAAACGTTTGGGAACTGAGGAGACACATTTTTGAAGCTTTTCTGGTGGAATTCTTTCCCATTCTTGCTTGATGTACAGCTTAAGTTGTTCAACAGTCCGTTGTGGTATTTTAGGCTTCATAATGCACCACACATTTTCAATGGGAGACAGGTCTGGACTACAGGCAGGCCAGTCTAGTACCCGCACTCTTTTACTATGAAGCCACGTTGATGTAACACGTGGCTTGGCATTGTCTTGCTGAAATAAGCAGGGGCGTCCATGGTAACGTTGCTTGGATGGCAACATATGTTACTCCAAAACCTGTATGTACCTTTCAACATTAATGGTGCTGTAAGTTACCCATGTCTTGGGCACTAATACACCCCCATACCATCACAGATGCTGGCTTTTACACTTTGCGCCTAGAACAATCCGAATGGTTCTTTTCCTCTTTGGTCCAGAGGACACGACGTCCACAGTTTCCAAAAACATTCTGAAATGTAGACTCGTCAGACCACAGAATACTTTTCCACTTCGTATCAGTCCATCTTAGATGAGCTCGGGCCCAGCGAAGCCGACGGCGTTTCTGGGTGTTGTTGATAAACGGTTTTCGCCTTGCATAGGAGAGTTTTAACATGCACTTACAGATGTAGCGACCAACTGTAGTTACTCACAGTGGGTTACTGAAGTGTTCCTGAGCCCATGTGGTGATATCCTTTACACACTGATGTCGCTTGCTGATGCAGTACAGCCTGAGGGATCGAAGGTCACGGGCTTAGCTGCTTATGTGCAGTGATTTCTCTAGATTCTCTGAACCCTTTGATGATATTACGGAGCGTAGATGGTGAAATCCCTAAATTCCTTGCAATAGCTGGTTGAGAAAGGTTTTTCTTAAACTGTTCAACAATTTGCTCACGCATTTGTTGACAAAGTGGTGACCCTCGCCCCCATCCTTGTTTGTGAATGACTGAGCATTTCATGGAATCTACTTTTATACCCAATCATGGCACCCACCTGTTCCCAAGTTGCCTGTTTACCTGTGGGATGTTCCAAATAAGTGTTTGATGAGCATTCCTCAACTTTATCAGTATTTATTGCCACCTTTCCCAACTTCTTTGTCACATGTTGCTAGCATCAAATTCTAAAGTTAATGATTATTTGCAAAAAAAATTGTTTTTTATCAGTTTGAACATCAAATATGTTGTCTTTGTAGCATATTCAACTGAATATGGGTTGAAAATGATTTGCAAATCATTGTATTCCATTTCTATTTACATCTAACACAGGGGTGTCAAACTCATTTTAGATGGGGGGCCACATGGAGAAAAATATACTCCCAAGTGGGCCGGACCGGTAAAATCACGGCACGATAACTTAAAAATAAAGACAACTTCAGTGAACAATGGGAGACCGGGCTTTCTGCTCCGCTGCTCCCAGTCTGTGGAACGCTCTCCCTGACCACCTGAGGGCACCACAGACTGTGGATGCTTTTAAAAAAGGCTTAAAAACCCTTCTTTTTAAAAAAGCCTTTTTTTTTTCTTTTTTTTTTAGATATATGCATACTAGTTTTAGCTATTTGGCTGTTCTAGTTTTTATTTATTTTTTATTATCTTTTTATTTTTTGTAATTTATTTATTTTTTATTTTTTATTTTTTTAATACACTGTAGCACTTTGCGGTTGTTTACTCAATGTAAAGTGCTTTTTACAAATAAAATCTATTATTATTATTATTATTAAAAAAATAATATAAAAATCAAATTACAGGATGTTATTTATGTAGTTTGCTTACATCGTGTGGTATATTTTTTATTTTTTTTTACATATGTAGCATAATCTAGAAAGACACAAATAATTGCTATTGTGACATCTAGTGGACACAATTAAAACAGCAGTTTCTTTCATTCAAAAATTTCGGCTCATTTTTATACTTAGTAAACTCATCCCGCGGGCCGGATAAAACCTGTTCACGGGCCTGATCCGGCCCACGGGCCTTACGTTTGACACCCCTGATCCAACACAATTTCCCAACTCATATGGAAACGGGTTTTGTAGATACTTTTTGATACATTTCTAAATATAGGAAAAAAAAAACATACGTGACCAAAAACTTGCTAATAAAGCCCTCCGGTAATAATTAGTAGCAGGTGAAAAATGTAATCACTAATCACCTGAGAAGCTGAGAAGCAGGGGTGACACTAGTGCAGGAACACAAACACACACAGGAAACATCCAAAATGGGAGGAACAAACCCGAAAACCAAACAAGACATGACCTGACTTGACAACCTTGTTGTTACGATATAATATATAATAATAATATTCAATGAAAGCTAACATTAGCTATCCAAAACCGCTATCACTAGCTAACAAGTCATGATAATCCGCTACTTTTTTCCTACAATTTCAACACTTATAAAACGGTGCAATTGATTTATAGATTTTAGTTAGAAGCTTATATTAACAGTAAATGAACAAGTAGATTAATAATTAATTTTCTACCACTTGTGTGTACCCCGCCTTCCACCCGTATGCAACCCCGAAAGGGACAAGCGGTAGAAAATGGATGGATGGATGTCCTTAATAATGTTGACAAAATAACAGAATGATAAATGACACAATATGTTACTGCATGTGTCAGCAGACTAAATTAGGAGCCTTTGTTTGTTTACTTACTACTAAAAGACAAGTTGTCTTTAAGGACTTAAATGCAATAAGAAACATATGTTTAATGTACCCTAAGATTCTTTGTTAAAATAAAGCCAATAATGCCATTTTTTGTGATCCCCTTTATTTAGAAAAGTACGACCAGCTCTTCCTCCCAGGGAATCTAAGTTACTGGTCAATCCCAAGTTCTTTCGACGACATATATGCTGAGTAAGAAGGACCATCAAGACAGAATAGGAATATTATCAAGTTTTACTGAAATTTCAGGAGAACCACGTAGACCAGTGGTTCTTAACCTTGTTGGAGGTACCGAACCCCACCAGTTTCATATGCGCATTCACTGAACCCTTCTTTAGTGACAAATAAAATGTTGTTTTTTTTTCAAATTCATGACAAAGTTATGTTGTTGGTAACACTTTAGTATGGGGAACATATTCTAAGTAACAAAGACTTAATTTAGAGTGTTTTGGACACTAGGGGAACATATTCTAAGTAAAAAATACTTATTCTAATTTACAGTTATTTGGTTAGGGTTAGGGTTAGAGGGTTAGGGTTATAATAAGCCCATGCCCATTAATAAGTACTTAATAATGACTAGTTAAGAGCCAATATGTTACTAATTTGCATGTTAATAAGCAACTAATTAATGGTGAATATGTTCCCCATACTAAAGTGTTACCATGTTTTATTACTGGTGCACAAAATGAACCGTGCATGAACATCACCTTGTTCAAACAACAAAACCAACACAGTGCATAAACTCACAACAAATTACACACCTGCAAATCAGTCTGACTTCTGCTGTTGCCGTATCCGTAATACGCCGATAGGGAGAAGTTTTTATTTACACGATGAGTCGGGTGTGTCTTGACCTCCGCCGAACCCCTGAGCTCGACTCACCGAACCCCTAGGGTTCGATCGAACCCAGGTTAAGAACCACTGACCTAGACCAATACATTCATACCGGCTTCCTAAGTTGTTCTAACACTCAAACGGAAAAGCCCACTTCTTGCACACAAAGAAAGCCTCCACCTCTCCCTCTCGCAACACTGGTAAGGAAGAATTGGGGGTTGTATTCACATTCCGATGGTTTAAAGGCCTACTGAAAGCCACTACTACCGACCACGCAGTCTGATAGTTTATATATCAATGATGAAATCTTAACATTGCAACACATGCCAATACGGCTGGTTAACTTATAAAGTGCAATTTTAAATTTCCCGCCACACTTCCGGTTGAAAAAGCCTTCGGAGGATGACGTATGTGCGTGACGTAGCCCGGGGAACAGAGGTATGCCTTCCCCATTGAATACAATACAAAAAAGCTCTGTTTTCAATTCATAATTCCACAGTATTCTGGAAATCTGTGTTGGTGAATCTTTTGCAATTTGTTTAATGAACAATGGAGGCTGCAAAGAAGAACGTTGTAGGTGGGATCGATGTATTAGCGGCTGGCTGTAGCAACACAACAAGGACTACTCACTTGGATAGCAGACGCGCTAGCCGATGCTAGCCGCCCACCGGCCACCGCACGGATGATCGGGTGAAGTCCTTCGTCGCGCCGTCGATCGCTGGAACGCAGGTGAGCACGGGTGTTGATGAGCAGAGCAGATGAGGGCTGGCTGGCGTAGGTGGAGCGCTAATGTTTTTATCATAGCTCTGTGAGGTCCGGTTGCTAAGTTGCTAAGTCAGCCTTAGCGTCATTAGCAACAGCATTGTTAAGCTTTGCCAGGCTGAGATCTATTAACCGTGTAGTTACATGTACATGGTTTAATAGTATTGTTGATCTTCTGTCTATCCTTCCAGTCAGGGATTTATTTATTTTGTTTCTATCTGCAATTAAGACAGATGCTATCACGTTAGCTCATGCTAAAGAGCTTCGTCGATGTATAAAAGTCACTGTGAATGTCCATTTCACGTTCTCGACTCTCATTTTCAAGAGGATATAGTATCCGAGGTGGTTTAAAATACAAATCCGTGATCCACAATAGAAAAAGGAGAGAGTGTGGAATCCAATGAGCCAGCTTGTACCTAAGTTACGGTCAGAGCGAAAAAAAATATGTATTTCACTGCATTCTAGTCCGTCACTCTAACGTTCCTCGTCCACGAATCTTTCATCCTCGCTCAAATTAATGGGGTAATCGTCGCTTTCTCGGTCCGAATAGCTCTAGCTGCGTTAAAAACAATAGGAAAATATGAGGGAGTGAACAACTGACAACGTCACGCTACTTCCGGTAGGGGCAAGGTTTTTTGTTATCAGAGACCAAAAGTTGCGATCTTTATCGACGTTGTTCGATACTAAATCCTTTCAGCAAAAATATGGCAATATCGCAAAATGATCAAGTATGACACATAGAATGGATCTGCTATCCCCGTTTAAATAAAAACATTTCATTTCAGTAGGCCTTTAAGACACTAAACAGACCTCTGAAGACAAGAGAAACTGGTAGAATATACAAAGGAAAAGTACTAGCTGCTCCAAACATGGCTATGAATAGAGAAAGAACTCTTAAACATATATGCATTCTCCACAGTACCGAAAAGTACCAAAAAGTATCGAAATATTTTTAGTACCGCCGGTACCAAAATATTGGTATTGTTACAACAATAATTCAGCGTTATAGTGAGTGGTATTTTTCATGCACTTATTCTTGCTGTATTTATTCTACACAAGTGGAAAGCCGGTCCCTGAAAATAATGTCGAAATTGCCGTGGTGCAGAAAAGGTTGGGGGGCCCCTGGCCTAGGGGACGTGGTGCTCACCCGACTGCACGGCGTGAACACGGTCTCTCCAGGAGTGGTCTAATGAGCTGCTCTCCCAGCCCCAATGAAACTGCAGGTGATGGCTTTGTTACTTCCTCCTGAAGGGTTGGCTCCGGCAACTTTGAAAGTGGACACAATTTCCTCTGCAAAAAAAAAAAAAGGCACTCTCCAACCAGGTCGAAGCCAATCTAACGAGTGGCTCCCTTAGCTCCACCAAAGGTTGCATCATCCAATATGTGCAGTTCCACCCTGTTATACTGGCTCTTTTTGCCATGAAGCTGCAAAGGTGTAATATTCCCCTTCCTGCAGGTTTTGGGCCATTTTATTGCCCATCAAAAAAGGTTAGAATAAGACATAATGATGAATATCGAGAATATAAAAACCCTTTTTTTTTACTAAATCAACAATCTTGCTGCATATCCAAACAGTTCAAATGATGCACAAAGCAAACTATAACGTATACATAATGTTTATGTATATATATTTGTATATGTGTATATATGTATGTATGTATGTATGTGTATATGTATATATATGTATATGTATGTATATATGTGTGTATATATATATATATATATATATATATATATATATATATATATATATATATATATATATATATATATATATATGTATATATATATACACAGTATATATGTGTATATATGTATATTTATATGTATATATGTGTGTATATATGTGTGTATGTATATGTATGTATCTGTATAAATGTATATGTATATGTATATATATGCATATGTATGGTTATATGCATGTGTGTGGATATATACATATATATAGCTATATATCTTCTTTTTCATCTTTAAAAAAAAAATCTTTTTTACTATTTATATTACTATATTATTGTATATGCACCTTAGGGGATCTGCTCCAATTTTGTTGTTCACTATAATAATGACAATAAAACTCTATTCTATTCTATTCTATTCTATTCTATTCTATTCTAAGTGACGAAACAGTACCAAAATGAGTAAAATGTGACACAAAGTACATTCAAAATCAAGATGATATCAACATAAAAACAATAACCAGAAACAATAATGAATTTAAGCAAAAAAATAAGTCAAAAGAAGATAAACACGTGGCTGATGGGCAAAATTACCCGAAAAAGTAGAGTTTTTGTTGAATGATAAGTAGACCATTAAATCTCAGCAGTGGGAGCACAGACAAAAGGACTGCGGTAGAACAAAAATCCTACTTCTTCTTCCTCCGCAGCCTTCAAAGCCTGAAGGAGAAAACATTTAGTTCTGAATGGTGAGCCGTACAAATAAAGTACTCATTCTTGCGCACACCTGTGGGAACACAATGGGGTTCCAGTTTGTACTAAAGAGTCCTGGATTCAAGATCCTCCACAGCACTGAAGGGTTGTGTAGCCTTCACTATCACAAAGACCCTCTTTTCTAGTGGCTGCTGAGATACAGTTGCCTTGATCCATCAGAACCATAGGCGCCCATCCTGTGGGTGCTTCGGGGCCCGAGCACCCACAGGACAATGCCGAGCAACTTTCAATCTTTAAAAGAATTTTTGAATAATCAATCTTGTTGCTGTGAATTTTGTGACGAGTTTCTACCTGTATGAATTCCTCATTCCTCACTCCAAGCAACGTTTGTAAGTTTTACAATATAACTAGAACCATTCATACTTACTAAACCGTCCCATGTGTGACGTCTGTAAGGAGTGTTTTCATGCATATTTGTACGCGCTGTCGTAATGGAATCAAGCTAGTGTCGTTAGCATGAGCTAATATGCTAATATGCTAACCCGTTTACAAGTGTCTGTGTCAGTATTATTAAATTACAATTTCATTCAGTTTGTATTGTTTCAGTTTCGCAAATTCCTCAGTAAATTCACGAAAAAACGTCACTGCGGATTTATTGAGTCTGTTTGGCTGATTGGAGAGCTTCTGTTTTCTTTGATCAGCCGTTTTACTGCCGTGTTGCAGGCACCATTTGGAAACACTTAAGGTATGTAAACAACTCATTTCACAACATATATATCTGCAATCCACGCAACTCCGAGTAGACGAGGCCTCAGGTTTGAGAACCTGAGGCAGTCAGAGAACTGGGAACAATGGGCCCCATTCAGCAACCGTTCTTAAGAACACATTTTGTTCTTAGGCCCATTTACGAAGTTTTTAAGGAGATTTTTGCATTCACCGATGTTTTCTTAGCTGGGATTTGTTCGAAGGTAAGAACAAAATCTAAGAGTGGCCTGTTTGTTCTTATGTGTGACAAGTTCCCTTACTTCTATTGTCTAATGTTAAATTAATATCGTAGATAGTGTTAGAATAATTGTTTGTAAGTTATCACAAAACACTTTGTGCTGAAATGAGTTCCTAGCTAGAAGACAAAAGCTGTCTTTGAAACCTACCAAGAAGAAGCCTCGTAAAACTCCACTGTGTAAGGGGGAAAGCCACATGAAGGGTTTTCTGTTTTCTCTCATGTATGGTAATCAACAGAAAGATATTGTTCTAACCCAAGGACTTCAAAGCGGACAGATGGCAGGATCTGCCCAATTTCCAGACAAACTCTTTTTGAACTACTTTATGGACCTCTTTTTTAAATTATTTTACGAACTCTTTTTGAACTATTTTATGGAACTCTTTTTGAACTGACCTTTTCTGTGAATTGTTTACGGCCTTTTCTGTGAACTTTTTTGCGACCTTTGTCCTTTGGAAACAGCGGTGGCCAGGTGGTCGGGGAGGGTCCGAAATAAAAGAAGGAGGCGTGCAATCTTTTGGCAGAGCGTGCTGAGATACTGTGCAAGGGTACAGTGTGTCCAGGCGTGCCTCCTCAATTGAGTCCAAATTGTATTCTGTCTCTGTTTAATTCTTTGCCTCTTGTCTTGTTTAATAAATGTCATCAGTGTTTGAACCTGACATATAGATAGATAGATAGATAGATAGATAGATAGATAGATAGATATAGACAAGACAGACAACATATAGACATTTCAAAATACCATGCACACACACACACACACACACACACACACACACACACACACACACACACACACACACACACACACACACACACACACACACACACACACACACACACACACACACACACACACGCTTGCTGCTACTGCAAGATGCCGCAGATCGTGCCCTGGGGAGGGAGCGCATATTTCACGACCATGTAGACCTATTTGCCTGAAGTGACAAGTATTTATTTGAACGCTTTAGGCTACCTCAGCAGTCCCCCCTTTTTTAAACTTACGTTTCGACATGATGTATTCCCCCCCCCCCCCCGCGGGATAATACAAATTTCTCTTCTGTAATCCGTTTGTGTTTTCTCCGTGTGTTTGATGTTCCGCTTTTTTTCCGCCGGAATTGTGCCCTTACATGGGGAATTAAGGGCGTTTACCTATGCGAATTACGGAATTAGGGGTGTTTACATATGCATATTGGGGAAATAAGGGCGTGTTTATATGCAATTTATGATAGACACGCACGCGCTAACCATTTGGCATTCAGCAACTTAAGAACAGCAGGTGGGAACAATTTGGGCGTTTAAGAACACGTCATGAATTTGAATGGACTCGTCTTAGGAAATCACTTAGGAAGAAAGATAAGAGGAAAAGTTAGGCGCTTAGGAACTGACCAAAATAAGAGTCTGTTGGTGTTAGAATAATTATATATATGTTATCACACAACTCTTACGCTTAAAGGCACATAACTTGTTATCTTCCACTGCAGGTTAGGAATGCCTCGCTGCTTTTTGTGTCTTTCAGCTGGCTAAAAGCCAGGGACGGACTTCGGGTACCTCAACGCAGAAAAAAGCAGAGACAGGGCGAAATCACGAGGCTCAGCACATTTTCATTCTGTGTCTACTGGGGCTGCTTGCATAATATGTGACCCCTCCCATTAGAAGCAGCCTCGGCGATTTTAACTAGGGAACTCCTGAATAAAATGGGGAGCGTGGGTGCTGTACCTCAGAGCGTGGTAGGAGACTGTAACTGAGTGTGCAGCACCATACGTTTCTCCTCATGAGCAAAATTGAAATCTGCCTCTGCTTGATTCCTTGCTTTTTGTCCTGTTTAATAGATAGTTAAGAACTTAGGAACTGAGCAAAATAAGAGTCTGTTGGTGTTAGAATAATTATATATAAGTTGTCACACAACTCTTACGCTTAAAGGCACATCTTCCACTGCAAGTTAGGAGTTCCTTGCTGCTGCTGTTTGTGTCTTTCAGCTGGCTAAAAGCCAGGGACGGACTTCGAGTACCTCAACGCAGACAAAAGCAGAGACAGGGCGAAATCACGAGGCTCAGCACATTTCCATTCTTAATAATCACGTATTGTGTCTACTGGGGCTGCTTGCATAATATGTGACCCCTCCATTTAGAAGCAGCCTTAGCGATGTTGAGGGAACCCCTGAATAAAATGGGGAGCGTGGGTGCTGTACCTCAGAGCGTGGTAGGAGACTGTAACTGAGTGTGCAGCCCCATACGTTTCTCCTCTTGAGCAAAATTGAAATCTGCCTCTGCTTGATTCCTTGCTTTTTGTCCTGTTTAATAGATAGTTAGGAACTTAGGATCTGAGCAAAATAAGAGTCTGTTGGTGTTAGAATAATTATATATGTTATCACACAACTCTTACGCTTAAAGGCACATAACTTGTTATCTTCCACTGCAAGTTAGGAGTGCCCCGCTGCTGCTGTTTGTGTCTTTCAGCTGGCTAAAAGCCAGGGACGGACTTCGAGTACCTCAACGCAGACAAAAGCAGAGACAGGGCGAAATCACGAGGCTCAGCACATTTCCATTCTTAATAATCACGTATTGTGTCTACTGGGGCTGCTTGCATAATATGTGACCCCTCCATTTAGAAGCAGCCTTAGCGATGTTGAGGGAACCCCTGAATAAAATGGGGAGCGTGGGTGCTGTACCTCAGAGCGTGGTAGGAGACTGTAACTGAGTGTGCAGCCCCATACGTTTCTCCTCATGAGCAAAATTGAAATCTGCCTCTGCTTGATTCCTTGCTTCTTGTCCTGTTTAATGATTCAATAACAATATCAGTTGGGGTGTGTGAAAAACTGTTGAGATGCAGTGTAGCGTATCTTGTAAAACTCTTAATTAGATGTATTTTCATAAATATCTGGAACCATGGTGACGTCAACCTAGGCTCTGTTCCAGAATGCAAGCATTCAAGATGCCGGTTAATCTTAAAATCACAGGAAAAGACAGACTGGAGATGTGAAATCCTGCCTTTGATAGTTTGGGGGCGTAAACAATTCCTAATAAGAAATCACAGAAGCCTTCCCATGGAGCTTTTTCAAGTAAACTTCTCATCTTTAATGCCCCGTTGGGTACTGTACATACGGCACGGCGCCCACTCAAGCGCTGCCGTCCATTGTTTGAAAACATTTCCAATCCCGGCTAAGTCGCTGTATAGTAGGACTGTGGAGGAGTGGGCTTTACCTTCAAATAGCTGCCATGGGGACTGCTGTGCACGGAATCAATACCCAGTTAATTTCAGCCACCCTCTGATCCTTCAGCAATGGCTCAGTGATACACAGCGGCACTCGGGAGGCCGACTGTCGATGAGTTGATCACCTCCTGAGGCCCGAGGAGCAAGCCACGACCTCAGACATGTTTCACAATGTTGATTTGATTTATTTATGTGAAAGATAAACTGACTTCAATCTGATGTTCTGGTGCGATTTCTACAAAACCCAAAACCGGTGAAGTTGGCACGTTGGGTAAATGGTAAATAAAAACAGAACACAATGATTTGCAAATCCTTTTCAACTTATATTCAATTGAATAGACTGCAAAGACAAGATATTAAATGTTCCAACTGAGAATGCATGCATCTCTTTAGCGCCGCCCTAGTGGCTCTCTGTAATGGTATGGTGGTGTATTAGTGCCCAAGGCATGGGTAACTTACACATCTGTGAAGGCACCATTAATGCTGAAAGGTAAATACAGGTTTTGGAGCAACACATGTTGCCATCCAAGCAACGTCTTTTTAATGGACGCCCCTGCTTATTTCAGAAAAACAATGAAAAGCCACGTGTTACCCTGGACTGTTGAACAACTTAAGCTGTACATAAAGCAAGAATGGGAAATAATTCCCCATGAAAAGCTTCAAAAATTGGTGTCCTCAGTTCCCAAACGTTTACTGAATGTTGTTAAAAGGAAAGGCCATGTAACACAGTGGTAAAAATGTCTCTTTTTGCAAAAAAAAAAAAACGTTTCTCAGTTCGAACATTAAGTATCTTGTCTTTGCAGTCTAATCAATTGAATATAAGTTGAAAAGGATTTGCAAATCATTGTATTCTGTTTTTATTTACCTATTTACACAACGTGCCAACTTCACTGGATTTGGGTTTTTGTATAATTAAGTATGCAAGGAATCAAAACGATCGCTCCTTCCGATGCTAACCGACAAAAGAAAACATTTATTAGGATAGGATAGGATAGGATAGGACTTTGTTGTCATTGCACAAGTACAACGAAACTATGTTTTCAGCACAAATCCGTTCAAGATTAGACAAACAAACAGTGTACAGGGTTACAGAACAGGAACGCTGATGGGTCGCCAAAGGCGCCCCCGTAAAAGATAAGAAAAAGGTAAAACGCTGGGGAAGAAGATGAGTAAAAAAATACAATCTAGATTGGGCTCCTAAGGGGGCCTAGTCTGGAGTGGGAAAAAACCTCCATGCCATGCACACATAAACATGTTACATTTAATCACGACAACTTGCAACAGAAGGGCGGGGAGTTGGGGCCCTGGAGGTCGACTGCTGCTATGAAGCGCTGCCAGCCGTCCATCACCCCTAGGGGAAACAAGCGGTGGTGAAGGCGCGGGGTAGGGGAGGGTGTGTGTGTGTGTATATGCCCATTGTCTTGGGTGTGATAATGTAATTTTCATAGGCTGGGGCCGTTCTGCATGCAAGCAAAAGTTCGACTCCAGGTGTCGTTGAGGAGGGAGGGAGGTCAAAAGCGTCCATCATTGAGGTTGTCCTCGGGGGTGTTTTCAGAACAGCCTGTTCCTGTTGTTCACAGTGTGAACAATAACTCCTAACAGTAGCTCTTCGAATTCCTTGAATTCCTTCCAAGTCTATAACAACATCTGATAGCTCAGTTACAGCTCTTTTTTATTACCAAATATGTGTTATATGGGTTTTATGTTGCACGATTGCACCAAGAAAAATTCCTAGTTGGTGAACCCGTTCTCAAACAATGGCAATAAAACTATTCTGATTCTGATTCTGATTGTGATTCTGAAGGCCATTCGAGGGAGTGAAATCGTAGATTAGGATGTTTGTTTTCCGCGAGCAGACATTACAATGACTTGTCTGTTCTATATGTCCATGCTGGCCCTCGTATTAAATTTTTCCTTTTCAGCAAGCTTCTCCATGATGTGATCCATCTTGCAATTCAGTTCAGAAATCGCCAAAGTCTGTGATCCTACAGCCCGGCCCAAACCTTCCATTGCAACGAACAGCCTTATTACGTGTTTCCGTCCCAGGCGTGGTAATTCTGTTTGTGTCTGCCGCGTTATGTTGAAGTGGAGCTTTTATCGATAACTGTGCTCACCCTGCAAACATGAAATAGGTGAGAAATTGAATTAACTGGCAAGTG
>NC_084732.1:94277251-94309751 GCF_033978785.1 Entelurus aequoreus
ATTGTAATTATTATCATCCACCGATGGTAATCCTACACGAATCAGCTAATCCCTACTTTTTCCTTAAAAACAAAGGAACATTTGACAGATTTATACTACTTAAGTGAATAATTGTCAAAACGGGGGGGTCGCAGCTTGCTGCGGGGTTCTTCCCATGCAAAAAACGGCTCCGGACGACAGCGTGAAGGTGAGTTTGGATTTATTAACATAAATCACTCAAACTATCACAAACACAAAAATTAAAGCAAAAAGGCAAGCGTGCCTAAAACACAAAAGAAGCTGCTAGTTAGCAGAAAACTATGGCCTGGACTAGGAAAACTTACTTGGTCAGCAAGAGACATAAACTGGTGTGACAAAGACAATGAACGCAGAACGAGTGAACAGAAAGAAAGACTTAAATAACACAGACATGATTAACAACAGGTGCGTGACTCAAAACGTGAAACAGGTGCGTGACATGACAGGGGAAAACTAATGGGTGACCATGGACAAAAAACCAAACAAGGAAGTGACACCAGGAACTAAAAAAAGAGTCCACAAAACAAACAGCACATGGCCAAACAAAAACATGATCAACAGACATGACAGAGCCCCTCCCTTAAGGACAGATCCCAGATGTCCAAAAACAAAAAAAACAAGGCAGGATCAAGAGTCATGGGAGGGTGGGAGGGGGACATGGCGGTGGGTCGCCAGACCAGGTGTCCCCGAATCCACCGGGGCAGAGTCAGGTGGCGGCGGCGGGTAGACCGCCGCTGAACCTGACGAGGTGGGCAACCTGGGAATGGCCACATTCGTGGCAGACGAGGAGGTCGGCGCACCTGGCGTGGCGGACGCCCATGGAATGGCCACATCCTTGGCCGACGAGGAGGTGGGCGCGTTGTCGTGGCAGGCGGCGAAGCTTGGTGTGGTGCGTCAGGCGGCGAAGCTTGGCGTGGGGGGTCTTTGTCTTGGCGTGGGTGGTCTTGGCCTTGGCATGGGTGGTCTTGGCCTTGGCGGTCATGGTCTTGGCAGCGTGGGTCATGGTCTTGGCAGCGTGGGTCATGGTCTTGGCATGGTTGCTCTTGGTGTTGGCATGGTTGGTCTTGGACTTGGACTTGGTCTTGGCATGGTTGGTCTTGGACTTGGTCTTGGCATGGTTGGTCTTAGACTTGGCATGGTTGGTCTTGGACTTGGCATGGTTGGTCTTGGACTTGGTCTTGGTCTAGGCGAGGGTCTTGGTCTTGGCGTGGTGCAGGAACCGGAGCTTGGCGTCGTGGTGCAGGAACCGGAGCTTGGCGTCGTGGTGCAGGAACCGGAGCTTGGCGTCATGGTGCAGGAACCAGAGCTTGGCGTCGTGGTGCAGGAACCAGAGCTTGGCGTCGTGGTGCAGGAACCAGAGCTTGGCGTCGTGGTGCAGGAACCGGAGCTTGGCGTCGTGGTGCAGGAACCGGAGCTTGGCCGCGTGGAGCTGGTACCGGAGCTTGGCCGCGTGGAGCTGGTACTGGAGCTTGGCCGCGTGGAGCTGGTACTGGCAGCACTGGAGCTTGGCGTGGAGGAACTTGACGTGGTGCAGGTGGCCTAGCTGGGGGTTGCTGCTTGGCAGGCCGAAAGACCGGTGGTGGTGGACGGGCCGGAGGTTGCTGCCTGGCTGGGCGCAGCTGAGTCACCCCACTATTACAGCACCTGGCCCTAGCCCCCCCCTCAAGGAGCGGATACCAGACGCGCTCCCCGTCTGGAACCGTTTTTTGGGGTGGGTGGAGGGAGGTCAGGAGGGGGGCAGAATCCTCCCCATTAAATTGTCCAAAATGTCTATTCACCACCTCCACTTTAGACTGGGTATGAAAAAATCTAAATTTAGAAAAAATCTTCTCAAAAGGATTTTTTTTTTAAACAAAGTCCTTAGTGGGTGGCTGACAGAGGGTGTAAATAGAATCAAAAAAAAATTCTTGGTCTCTGACGTCATGACCAGTGGGCGGGATGACGTCATCAGCACGGGTCTCCTACGGCGGCGAGGAAGACTGGGCTGGTTGGGGAATCCTGTGGTCCGGAGGAGGATCCTGGGGGAACGACGCGCCATGCTGGCGAAAAGAAGCCTTTCTGGCTGGCCTCCATCTTCGCCAGCGCGTCTCCATCACCTCCTCATGGCTCGTCTGCGGAAGAACGTCTGCTGCGTTCATTCTGTCAAAACGGGGGGGGGGTCGCAGCTTGCTGCGGGGTTCTTCCAACGCAAAAAACGGCTCCGGACGACAGCGTGAAGGTGAGTTTGGATTTATTAACATAAATCACTCAAACTATCACAAACACAAAAATTAAAGCAAAAAGGCAAGCGTGCCTAAAACACAAAAGAAGCTACTAGTTAGCAGAAAACTATGGCCTGGACTAGGAAAACTTACTTGGTCAGCAAGAGACATAAACTGGTGTGACAAAGACAATGAACGCAGAACGAGTGAACAGAAAGAAAGACTTAAATAACACAGACATGAATAACAACAGGTGCGTGACTCAAAACGTGAAACAGGTGCGTGACATGACAGGTGAAAACTAATGGGTGACCATGGAAACCAAACCAAACAAGGAAGTGACACCAGGAACTAAAAAAGAGTCCACAAAACAAACAGCACATGGCCAAACAAAAACATGATCAACAGACATGACAATAATGACAGGTTGTATGATTAGTAAAACTTACATAAAATGTACTACTTCATATAACAATTTTGTCTGCACCTTTTTTGTAAAACAAACATTTTTTTTTTTTAGCCTTTAGCCTCACTTCAGGTGCAAAAATGACTGACGAAATAAAAACATTGGCATAAACCTGTGAATATTGTGGGCTTTCTGATCATCAAAAAAAAAGGTGTTTACATGATGTTTTTTTTAAAAAAAAAAAAGCTTGGTCAATAATTAGGTGTTTAGTGTGCAATTTCCACCAGTCCCAATGTGTGTAAAAAAGTAGTTTTTTACTTGTGAGTGTTGATGACACAGCTTTGCAACAGTTGATATTCTATAGTTTCAAGCATGTTTTACTCAATATAGGTCATCAAATCTCAGCAACAAGCTGTAATATCTTACTGAGATCATTTAGGACCAAAACCCTTAAAACAAGTAAAACACTCTAACATAAAATCAAGTCCCGGGATGCCCAAAATGTCCATAACACACCCAGCCGAGTCCCACGGGGAAGGGGGATAAAAGTTTGAAAAATCGGCAAAAGTCCCAAAAATGTTAAAAATACCTACCTGTGATTTTTGAACATTTTACCGACTTTTCTCACTTTTCTCCCCGCCTTCCCGTGGGACTTTGCTGGGCGCGTTTTGAACATTCTGGGCATCCCGGCCGGCGGCGGGACTTGTGGGACTCGAACCTGGGTTGGTTATTTTTAACATTTTTAGGACTTTTGCCGACTTTTCCAACTTTTATCCCCTTCCCCGTGGGACTCGGCTGGGTGTGTTATGGACATTTTGGGCATCCCGGGACTTGATTTTATGTTAGAGTGTTTTACTTGTTTTAAGTGTTTTGGTCCTAAATGATCTCAGTAAGATATTACAGCTTGTTGCTGAGATTTGATGACCTATATTGAGTAAAACATGCTTGAAACTATAGAATATCAACTGTTGCAAAGCTGTGTCATCAACACTCACAAGTAAAAAACTACTTTTTTAAAGTAATCATTTCTTATTTCAAGCATATAAAAAAAAAAATCATGACTTTGACACAATTGTGTCTCATAATTAAAACAGATGACAGCCAAATGGACTTTGCTGTTTTATTTCCAATGAAACAATAGAAAATATGTACTCGTATAGTAGTACAGTTGTTATTAGTGAGAATGTACTTATTTTAAGGTATTTTTGGGAAAGTCTTGACAAGCCAAATTTTCTTGTTCTATTGGCAGATAATTTTGCTTAGTTCAAGTAAAATACCCCTCATTTTTGTATTTTTAGGGTTCGCATGTACCCTGTACAAAGGAACCTATTGAAATTGTAAGGTTGATTATTATTCCGCAGCTTTGCACACTACTTTGCCCCCCTTAACATGCTTCAAAACTCACCAAATTTTATACACACATAGAAAAACTGGGACAGCACACTTTAGTAAAAAAACCAAACCCCAAAAATCAAAATTGCGCACTAGCGCCCCCTAGGAAAAAAACAAAAACAAACTGCCTGTAACTCCCACTAGGAAGGTCGTAGAGACATGAAACAAAAACCGGTATGTAGGTCTCACTTAGACCTACAATTCATAATTTCACATCCTCGGGCAAAAACCAACAGGAAGTTGGCAATTTCCCCTTCAACACAAAAAATGACTAAAAACACTCATTTTTGCCTCTTTGAGCTCACCAACATTTTTACACACATTGGGACTGGTGGAAATTGCAATCTATAAAAGAAACCGAACCCCAAAACTCAAAATTGCGCTTTAGCGCAATTTTTGAATAAAACAGAGACAAAACTGCTTCTCAGAGGAAAACACAGACAAAACTGCTTGTAACTTCCGGTAGGAACGTTTTAGAGACATGAAACACAAACCTCTACGTAGGTCTCACTTAGACCTACAATTCATAGATTGAAATCCTTCAGCAAAAATCAACAGGAAGTTTGACATCCCCACTTCAAAACAAATTTTTTTTAAAAAGCGGTCACCAAACATCAAACATTATCTCCTCTGAGCGCGTTTGTCGTTTTGGCTTCAAACTACTACAGGAGAGAGATTGAACCCTTCTGATTAAAAGTTGGCAAAAGCGTTTTAATAAGTGCTACGGTTTTGATTTTACGAGCCTTCAAAAAAAAGAACCACTGTGCCGCAGCACCTAGGAAAAAAACACAGACACAACTTCCTCTAACTCCCAGTACGAATATCGTAGAGACATGCAACAAAAACCTCTATGTAGGTCTCACTCAGGACTACCACTGGACAAAAGTATTGGGACACCTAGGACTAGCACCTGCCAAAATGCGGACCCGACCAACGCTGCTTGCAGCTTTAATTAGGGTCCGCCCTGTACCCTGTACAAAGGACTCCCCCAGGGAGTCCTTTGTACTGGTTACAAAGGAACCTATTGTTATTGTAATTAGGGTCCGCCCTGTACCCTGTACAAAGGACTCCCCCAGGGAGTCCTTTGTACTGGTTACAAAGGAACCTATTGTTATTGTAAGGTTTTATTATTATTCTTCCGCACCGTTGCGCACTACTTTGCCCCCCTTAACATACTTCAAATCTCACCAAATTTTTTACACACATTCGAAAAGAAGTCCAGACCACATAGTCAAAAAACCAAACCCCAAAAATCACAATTGCGCTCTAGCGCCCCCTAGGAAGAGAACTGACTCTAACTCCCACTAGGAAGGTCGTAGAGACATGAAACAAAGCTGGTAATTTCCCATTTTAGACAAAAATGTACTAAAAACACTCCTTTTTACGTCCTTGACCTCTAATTTGACCCCCTTAAAATACTTCAAAACTCACCAAACTTCTTACACACATTGGGACTGGTTGAATTTAAGATCTAAAAAAAAAAACCGAACCCCAAAACTAACAATTGTGCTCTACATAATTTTTGAAAAAAACCGAGAAAAAACTGCTCCTCAGAGGAAAACTCAGACAAAACTCCTTGTAACTTCCGGTAGTGTCTTAGAGACATGAAACAAATACCTCTATGTAGGTCTCGCCTAGACCTACATTTCCTAGATTAACATCCTTCAGCAAAAATCAACAGAAAGTTTGCTATTACTCCTTCAAAACAACATTTTTGTTACAACCGGTCACCAAACATCAAACGTTATCTCCTCTGAGCGCGTTTGTCGTTTCGGCTTCAAACTGCTACAGGAGAGAGATTGAACCCTTCTGATTAAAAGTTGACGAAAGAGTTGTGATACGTGCTACGGTTTTGATTTTACGAGCCTTCAAAGACCCGCAGCACTGATGCTGCACCGGTGCCAAAAATGACAACGGAAAATGCAATTTCTTCTTTTTTGTCCTCAAAATTCTACACACAATACCCTATAATGACAATGTGAACTCAGACACAACTTCCTCTAACTCCCAGTACGAATATCGTAGAGACACGAAACAAGAACCTCTATGTAGGTCTCGCTCAGGACTACCACTGGACAAAAGTATTGGGACACCTAGGACTAGCACCTGCCAAAATGCGGACCCGACCAACGCTGCTTGCAGCTTTAATTGTTCTTGTTTTTGAACACTGACTTTTTGCAGTGCACCTGCTCCCAGTGCCGCCCACACTGGTTTAAATGTAACTTAGATATTGGGTTTCACTACGTAAAAGCGCTTTGAGTCACTAGAGAAAAAGCGCTATATAAATATAATTCACTTCACTTCCTTGTTGGACGCCTGCGTAGCAGCCAGCAATAATTCCTGGTGGATGCACGGCACCGCCGAGGCAAGACAAGTGTGTTTCTCTCTCCACCAGCTCTCTCTGTAAGTGCCGTGTACACACACAAATTGGACTATCATCTTTGAAAAAAACAAAACAAAGATGACAGGCCAGCAGACGACGCCACGTGACACAAAAACAACCTTTTAAAGTAAAGACTTTCATCTCACTGCAGACGGAGGAGACCAGAGCAATTTGCAGCTCTGTCAGGTAAGTAAGTACTGTAGTGTTTACTTCTTTTTGGAGTGTTGGAATGTCTAGCGCTGCAGCAGGCGCTGATGTGCACATCTTATTAGTTAGCGCCTGGGTGACAAAGGTGTGAAAATGAAGTGTTTCTAATGTGTTTCTGCAAACTGAACAGCACTATTCCATCTTTGGGTATTAACATGGGTGACAAAGGTGTGAAAATGAAGTGTTTCTAACGTGTTTCTGCAAACTGAACAGCACTATTCCATCTTTGGGTATTAACAAAACCCACAACCAGTGAAGTTGGCATGTTTTGTTAATGGTAAATTTAAAAAAAGAATACAAAGATTTGCAAATCCTTATCAACTTATATTCAACTGAATAGACTGCAAAGACAAGATATTTAAGGTTCGAACCGAGAAACTTATTTTTGTTGTTGTTAATAATCATTACATAATCACATTGCAAAAAAGTTGCCACAGGGGCATTTTTACCACTGTGTTACATGGCCTTTCCTTTTAACAACACTCAGTAAACGTTTGGGAACTGAGGAGACACATTTTTGAAGCTTTTCAGGTGGAATTCTTTCCCATTCTTGATTGATGTACAGCTTAAGTTGTTCAACAGTCCGTTGTGGTATTTTAGGCTTCATAATGCGCCACGCATTTTCAACGGGAGACAGCTCTGGACTACAGGCAGGCCAGTCTAGTACCCGCACTCTTTTACTATGAAGCCACGCTGTTGTAACACGTGGCTTGGCATTGTCTTGCTGAAATAAGCAGGGGCGTCCATGATATCGTTGCTTGGATGGCAACATATGTTGCTCCAAAACCTGTATGTACCTTTCAGCATTAACCTCTTAAGGCCCAAGCTGTTTGTTTACATGCTTTTTTAATTTCTCTTTACTATTTGGGCTTATTGGACCCTAATTAGAAAAAAAACTAAACATCACCATTTATATGATGTACTTAGTCCGTAAGTACACAAACGTGTACTTCATGTGTAGTGACATGCTAATTTTTTATTTTTAAACTTTTTTTTCCAAATTCCATTGTATTGTATTGTATTGTATTTTATTGTATTGTATTGTATTGTATAAGTGTCCATATGTCAGCATAAGACCCCAATTCAGGAGTGTACACAATTTTGGAAATAAGGGCTAAAAGGTGCTGTCCGCGCACAGATGTGTAAGTTACCAATGTCTTGGGTACTAATACACCCCCATACCATCACAGATGCTGGCTTTTCAACTTTGCGCCTATAACAGATGGTTAATTTCCTCTTTGGTCCGGAGGACACGACGTCCACAGTTTCCAAAAACAATTTCAAATGTGGACTCGTCAGACCACAAAACACTTTTCCACTTTACATCAGTCCATCTGAGATGAGCTCGGGCCCAGCGAAGCCAGCGGCGTTTCTGGGTGTTGTTGATAAATGGCTTTGGCTTTCCATAATAGAGTTTTAACTTACACTTACAGATGTAGCAACAAACTGTAGTTGCTGACAGTGGGTTTCTGAAGTGTTCCTGAGCCCATGTGGTGATATCCTTTACACACCAATGTCGCTTTTTGATGCAGTACCGCCTGAGGGATCCAAAGTCACGGGCATTCAATGTTACGTGCAGTAATTTCTCCAGATTCTCTGAACATTTTGATGACATTACAGACCTTAGACAGTGAAATCCCTAAATTCCTTGCAATAGCTGGTTGAGAAATGTTGTTCTTAAACTGTTGGACAATTTACTCACGCATTTGTTGACAAAGTGGTGACCCTCGCCCCGTCCTTGTTTGTGAATGACTGAGCATTTCATGGAAGCTGCTTTTATACCCAATCATGGCACCCACCTGTTCCCAATTAGCCTGTTCACCTGTGGGATGTTCCAAATAAGTGTTTGATGAGCATTGCTCAACTTTCTCAGTGTTTTTTTGCCACTTGTGCCAACTTTTTTGAAACATGTTGCAGGCATCAAATTCCAAATGAGCTAATATTTGCAAAAAATAACAAAGTATTCCAGTTGGAACATTAAGTATCTTGCCTTTGCAGTCTGTTCAATTGAATATAGGTTGTATTCTTTTTTTTTTTTTTTTTACCATTTACACAACGTGACAATGCACTGGTTTTGGGTTTTGTATATTTAGCGTGAAAACTGTATTTAAACATGTATTTATAGTATTATAGTTGTTCCAGCTCAAAGGGCCATTGAACTATTATTTATTTGCCTGTTCCTAACAACCAATGTTGAGTTTTTAAGAGCGTGCATCTGAAGTTCAGGACAAGGTTTTTGCTTCCCCTGTTGCTTTTTCTAAAGGTCAGCTAAATCCCCTAAGTTGGAAAGCTGATCTGAAACTTGCATTTTTTTTTTTCAGTCACTAAGAGGGAAATGTCAACCTTGTAACTGGGAAGGGAGGACAGGAATAAAACCTTTTTCATATGAGAAAGAACCAGAGCTGGGAGCGATGTGATGAAATGTGATCATCAGAATGAGTAAAATGGCCAAAGAAGACGTTGGGTAATCATTTCTTATGTGAGACTAGAACTAGGACTGGGGGAATAAAATAATAACAATATATATCGTGTGATTGGTATCAATAACAATTCCGATATGTTTTTTTTTCCTTCTTTGTCGGAAGAAACCGGAAGTTGCGAAGCAAGGTTGGTTGCATGAACAAAGGCACTGGTTCTCTAGTAACCGAGCAACGCAGGAATTGATCACTGATTGGAGGGAGTGACACGCTAACAGCCAATCAGGTAGCAGCATCAACTATAGGGTTGCAAAGGGGTGGAAAGTTTCCGGTAAATTTCCCGGAAACTTTCCGGAAATTTACTGTCAGAAAAATTGTATGTAAATGATCAAAAAACTTTCCGTTCTCTGAGTTCCCAATGAACAGACAAGAGTCTGTCTTTGTTGCACCAAGCAAAGGCTTGTAAAATTCCATTGTGTACGATGGGAGGAGACGGGATGGGGTTATCTATTGTCATCGAAGACCTGCTCAAGCTGAATCCAGGACCAGCCAAAGCCTGAGGCATCTTTTTCTTTTGTGTTAATGTGACCGAAAACAATGACTGTTTACATACTCCCCATTCCTTTAGAAACAGATGTTGTTATGTAAACAGGGAAAGTCCAAATAAAAAGAGGTGGCGTACAATCTTTCGCCAGAGCGTGCTAAGACACTGTAAGAGGTTACAGGTCGACGGCGTCTCTCCTCAATTGAGTCCAAATTTAATTCTGTCTCTGTTTGATTCTTTGCCTCTTGTCTTGTTTAGTAGATTTCATCAGTGTTTGAACCTGACATTTACCACTGGAAGTTAAGCTCGGGAAGTTTGGAAATTTTGACCATTTTTTGATTATTCAAAGTTGGATACCGTCCATCTTATTCTGTAGAATAAGATGAGAAGCTTGTAAAACACTAATGCAATGCCACACACAGATATTTAAATAGTCAACTAAACAGTTGGAGTAGTCTTTCAAAATATTTTACTGATGGACAAATGAAAGAAATAGGCTAGATCAATACATTAACACTCAAATCAGCATGCTAAATCAAACTATAACCTACATTCTTGTATGACAACAGAATGGCTAGCAGAACAGAAGGCAGAGGAAACTACACGTTTTGATTTAGTATTTGCCTCTGCTCGCTCTTCCCGCATCACGGCCACGCCCCTGCTCGGCCGCAAGCAATCTGTAATCAGCGCACCTGGGACTAATGAGGGTAGGCAGCGTAAAGGCCATCGGACCCGAAGATCCAGCGCCGGAACGTAAATCTCTGTATACAGTAAGCTATCGCGTCTCTGGCTCCCCTCCCATGTACTTGCTCTCTCTTTGTGTCTTCCCAGTTCCCGTGTCTTATGCCCTCTGTGTTTCCCCGCAGTGCTTTCCCTGTCTCCCGTGATCGAGCTGTGTGCCTCGACTTCCTGTTGGATTCCGGACTGCCTCCCTCGATCCTCGACCCCCTGCTTGGACACGGACCTTTTGACGCCTCGCTATACCCCCCCAGACAAACTGCCTGTCTCACGGACATTCGAGCCGGCTTTTCCCCTCCAGGACTTCCGCCTCTCGCTCAACACTCACGGTAACGCACAACAGTTAATTCCACACATAGTCTCACACACACACCCGTTTGGATTTTTGTCACACTTCATTGTCTAGTTTATATTAGTATTGTTTATTATTATATTGACTTTAAGGTTTTACTACTTACGTATAAAATACTACACGGTCTAGCTCCATCCTATCTTGCCGATTGTATCGTACCATATGTACCAGCAAGAAATCTGCGTTCAAAGAACTCTGGCTTATTAGTGATTCCCAGAGCCCCAAAAAAAAGTCTGCGGGCTATAGAGCGTTTTCTATTTGGGCTCCAGTACTCTGGAATGCCCTCCCAGTAACAGTTAGAGATGCTACCTCAGTAGAAGCATTTAAGTCCCATCTTAAAACTCATTTGTATACTCTAGCCTTTAAATAGACCCCCTTTTCAGACCAGTTGATCTGCCGTTTCTTTTCTTTTCTCCTCTGCCCCCTCTCCCTTGTGGAGGGGGGAGGGGGGGGGCACAGGTCCGGTGGCCATGGATGAAGTGCTGGCTGTCCAGAGTCGGGACCCGGGGTGGACCGCTCGCCTGTGCATCGGTTGGGGGACATCTCTGCGCTGCTGACCCGTCTCCGCTCGGGGTCGTCTCCTGCTGGCCCCACTATGGACTGGACTCTCACTATTATGTTAGATCCACTATGGACTGGACTTTCACAATATTATGCTAGACCCACTCGACGTCCATTGCATCCGGTCTCCCCTAGATGGGGGGGGGGGGGGGGGGTTCTCATAGTCATTCACATTGACGTCCCACTGGGTTGTGAGTTTTTCCTTGCCCTTATGTGGGCTCTGAACCGAGGATGTCGCTTGTGCAGCCCTTTGAGACACTTGTGATTTAGGGCTATATACATAAACATTGATTGATTGATTGAGATGTATATATATATATATATAGTGTTTATACATATAATAAATCAAAGAGCTACTATGCCCCCTTGTGGTCTGTGCCGTCTACTCCCCCGTAAACATAACATCCAGAAGTTCACAAAAAGCATCGCAGAAGTCACAAAAGTGCCACCTCTTCCCGCACAGTCCCAAAGGGTCCCGAACCAAAAGGCAAAAAAACCACATGAAAACCAGAGGGAAACATCAGGAACACACAAAAAGTCAACTTGTTTTTCCACTCTACTGCTACTTTAAGGAGCATCATGAATCCTCTCAAGAATTAAGTACTGTCCAGCACTTTCAGTCATGACTGACTTTTAGGTATTTCAGGATGTCAAATTGAGAAACTGAAAATATGCACTTGACTTACCGTGCCGCCTCTAATAGAAACAGAAGGGCGGTCACGAAATAGCAGCCAAGTGTCCATAAACCCTAAATTCTCAAGTAATTAAATGCTGAAAGTTCATCTCGCGGAAGGTTTTTCTTTCCGCCGCTGTGCCGGACGGAGCGAGTTTTACACAATGATAAGTCGTTTTATCAGCCACACCTGGCTTAACTCGAGAACCGAATCAAGCACAAAGTATATAAATTGCGGCTTAAAGAGTTAGCGCCCGGCGCCATACCTCAAAGTGACACGTTTTCCTTTATCCATTATTAAAACACATCAATGCAAGCGAGGACAGAAAATCATTTTTTGATGAATAACCACAGTTAAGCTGTCCGGCCTTCATGGACATTTACACTGTGTATAAATACATAGCCAGGCATGCTTTATTTTTAATTTCATTTTAGGCTTATCTAATATATCTCATCTAATGAGCGCTGACTTAAGGTATTACCCCAAATAATTACGCTAACCGACCACTTTGGAAGAATGGATTAGATGCATGGAAGGACGTATGCACTCGAAGGCTCTCGGGGGAAATAATTGACTGCATGAATTACGAGACTTACCCCATTTAAAATTAAACAGCGTAATATTTATCAAAGTATTTGCATTCACAATGCGGTTTCATGACTGGTAATCAGCAATAAAAACCAGGTAAAATACGGTTGTGCCAAGATTACCCGAGACCCATAGTAGGCACGGCCTATGAATTTTAATGCTGCACTTTACTGGTAAAGGTTACAGGCTTACATAGGGGTTCTGTTAAGTCTCTCTCCTTCTCCTATTTGGAGCTATATATGTGTGGTGTGGGTGAGTGGGTGAAATACCAGGTTTTGTGAGTGATTGAATTCCGACCCCAGCCCCTGTCACTCATCTTGATTAGCTGCCATCTTCCAAACGTCCTTTAGAGTGAGGTTCAGGTTGCGCATCAATTGAAGAGGAACTTGGCCATGCTTTTGGGTGCCGGTGTTTGTTCACTCGAGTAGAATGCAGGAGACAGGCCGTCGGTTAAATGTCAGCGTGGAAGGGTAGACCGTTTTTTTTTTCAGAGAATTGCTTTTTGTTTGTTTTATGTCAAAAGTGTTGAGCCGCAAGACTGAAAACGGAGACCTTCTGATCATCGGTCGTAGTTCTAGCACAGGGGTCACCAACCTTTTTGAAAGCAAGAGCTACTTCTTGGGTACTGATTAATGCGAAGGGCTACCAGTTTGATACACACTTAAATAAATTGCCAGAAAAAGACAATTTGCTCAATTTACCTTTAACTCTATGTTATTATTAATAATTAATGATATTTATCTTTGTGGAAACACTGATCATCTTAATGATTTCTCACAATAAATATATATAGAAACAGAAATATCAATATGCAACACTTTATTTTTATATTTTCTCTAAGTGCACATTTTTCAAATTGAACATTTTCAAATGATCACTTCTAAGTCAGTCTTGTGAAATCACAATATCCCATTTTAACTAGCGAGCCACTAACATTTTTGAACAAATCATGAATGACTTTGCACCATGTTTGTACAAATAACTCATGTAAAATACAAAAGTCAACTCTCAAATGTTTAAATAAACCATGTCACACTTTGAACTGGACACCAAATCTGGTATGTTTCTTTGTCAGTTAGTAAAGACCAAGTCTTTAAAATATTTTCTTGGATTTTCAAATTCTATTTGAGTTTTGTCTCTCTTAGAATTAAAAATGTCAAGCAAAGCGAGACCAGCTTGCTAGTAAATAAATAAAATTTAAATAAATAGAGGCACCTCACTGGTAAGTGCTGCTATTTGAGCTATTTTTAGAACAGGCCAGCGGGCGACTCATCTGGTCCTTACGGGCTACCTGGTGCCCGCGGGCACCGCGTTGGTGACCCCTGTAATCTAGCATCTGTTAGGATCCGCTGCTCGGATCACCGTTTGTTTACAGTTTAGTGTCACGTGTGTTTTGTTTCTGTTGCCATGACGGCAGATTTTGCTCACCTGCCTCTGGTTAGCGTTTCGGGACGCGCACCTGTTGCCCGAGCGCTAATCAGAGGGTTTTTTAGTCTTTGCCCGGGCCTCACTCGGCCTGGTTTCCTAGTTTGTTCTCATGCAACAAGTTACGACCACTTTGCTTCCTGCTAGCTCTCATGCTAGATTATTTTGCTTACTAGCTCCCATGCTAGTCGTTTTTGTTTTTCTCTGTCTGAGTATGTCTTAAATAAATCATTTTTCCTACCTGCAAGCTGTGTCCGAGCCGTCTGCATCCTTGGGAGAACACCACCGCACCACGATGCGACCAGGTCGTAACAGTAGGAAGCCAGCAAGAAGAAGTTCTCCCGCAACGAGCACGTCGGAGGAGATGGACGAAGGTGCGTGGATGGTGTTGCGAGCAATGGAGGCGGAGACTCTCCGCTATTCCCCTTCGGAGCGCCAGGACCTGATATGGGGTCCTAACGGAAGGTTGGTCCCAAACTACTCCGTTTGGCCCGAGGACATCGCCACACCTCCGCACCACCGGACGCGTCAGCGAAGACGGAAGCCACCAAAGAGGTCTTCACTTCGCTGCCAAGACGCGCCACTCCCACAGACTCCTCCACCGGTACACAGTAAGCAACATTCAGCCCAAGATTCCCCTCCTCAGATGTTTGGCAACCCAATTGACCATTTCGCCAAACATTTCACCAATTGGGCTGTCAGTCAGCTGGAGACCCACACGGATGACGTCATCCCGCCCACTGTGGATGACGTCAGAGACGAAGAATTTTTTTTTAAATCTTCTGCTCCTTTTTGTCAGCCACCCCCTAAGGATTTTAAATCTAAGATAAAACATTATCAGGACATTTTTGTGAAATGTAAATCTAGTCAGTCCCGGTCACCTGACTTTGTAGCTCCACCCCCAGTGACTATTGCTCCGCCGACTGCACATATTTTTTCCCCCTGTGCTCCCACCCAGTCTCAAGTGGGGAGTAAGAAAAGACATTTTGGACAATTTAGAGGAGAGGATTCAGCCCTCCCCCGGACCTCCCTCCACCCACCCTTGAAGACGGTTCCAATCCGCAAGGAGCGCGTCTGGGATCCGCTTTTTGAGGGGGGGGCTAGTACTGGGAGCTGTGCGAGTGGGGTGGCACAACGGCGTGCTAAGCCGCAACCTCCTGCTCGGCCACCGCCACCAGTCCGACGGCCTGCTAAGCCGCAACCGCCAGCTAGGCCACCTGCACCTAAGCTAGCGCCAAGGCTAAGGCTAGCACCAGCTCCACCACAGGTTCCAGTACCTGCACCTCGGCTGGTTCCCACACCAGTACCTGCACCTCGGCTGGTTCCCGCACCAGTACCTGCACCTCGGCTGGTTCCCGCACCAGTACCTGCACCACGACTGGTTCTCGCACCAGTACCTGCACCACGACTGGTTCTCGCACCAGTACCTGCACCACGACTGGTTCTCGCACCAGTACCTGCACCACGACTGGTTCTCGCACCAGTACCTGCACCACGACTGGTTCTCGCACCAGTACCTGCACCACGACTGGTTCTCGCACCAGTACCTGCACCACGACTGGTTCTCGCACCGGCACCTGCACCACGGCTGGTTCTCGCACCAGCACCTGTACCACGACTGGTTCTCGCACCAGCGACTCCGGCTGCCACGACAGCGACTCCTGCTGCCACGACAGCGACTCCTGCTGCCACGACAGCGACTCCTGCTGCCACGACAGCGACTCCTGCTGCCACGACAGCGACTCCTGCTGCCACGACAGCGACTCCGGCTGCCACGACAGCGACTCCGGCTGCCACGACAGCGACTCCCGCTGCCACGACAGCGACTCCCGCTGCCACGACAGCGACTCCCGCTGCCACGACAGCGACTCCCGCTGCCATGACAGCGACTCCGGCTGCCACGACAGCGACTCCGGCTGCCACGACAGCGACTCCGGCTGCCACGACAGCGACTCCGGCTGCCACGACAGCGACTCCCGCTGCCACGACATCGACTCCCGCTGCCACGACAGCGACTCCCGCTGCCACGACAGCGACTCCCGCTGCCACGACAGCGACTCCCGCTGCCACGACAGCGACTCCGGCTGCCACGACAGCGACTCCGGCTGCCACGACAGCGACTCCGGCTGCCACGACAGCGACTCCGGCTGCCACGACAGCGACTCCGGCTGCCACGACAGCGACTCCGGCTGCCACGACAGCGACTCCTGCTGCCACGACAGCGACTCCGGCTGCCACGACAGCGACTCCCACGGCGACATCTCAGCGACCTCGAGTGGTCCGGCGGCGCAAGCGGAAAGCAGGTCCCCGCATGCAGCCCTCGAGGACTCAGAGGCTGCTGAGATTCTGGCGCCACTCACGCCCACCTTCTCGGCGGCCACGAATGTGGCCTTACCGTGGTCGCCCGCCTCGCCCGCCTCGCCCGCCTCGCCAGCGGCGGCGGCGTTCCATTCGCCGCCGCCACCTGACCCTTCCCCGGTGGATTCGGGGACACGTGGCCTGGCGACCCACCACCAAGTCACCCCCCCGCCCGCCCTTAACTCGTGAACTTTTTGCTTGTTTTTTTTTTTTCGGGTTCCAGTTGTTTTTTTGTTTTCTTCAAGGGACATCTGGAATCTGTCCTTTTAGGGGGGGGTACTGTTAGGATCCGCTGCTCGGATCACCGTTTGTTTACAGTTTAGTGTCACGTGTGTTTTGTTTCTGTTGCCATGACGGCAGATTTTGCTCACCTGCCTCTGGTTAGCGTTTCGGGACGCGCACCTGTTGCCCGAGCGCTAATCAGAGGGCTATTTAGTCTTCGCCCGGGCAGCACTCTGCCTGGCTTCCTAGTTTGTTTTCATGCAACAAGTTACGACCACTTTGCTTCCTGCTAGCTCTCATGCTAGATTATTTTGCTTGCTAGCTCCCATGCTAGTCGTTTTTGTTTTTTCTGTCTGATTTGTGAAAAATAAATCATTTTCCTACCTGCAAGCTGTGTCCGAGCCCGTCTGCATCATTGGGAGAACAACACCCGCATCACCATGCGACCAGGTCGTAACAGCATCTCTTATTAGTGTACTGTGGTACCTCGTTGTTTTGTCATGCCTCAAGTTGTGAGCGTATGTTTGATTTGCCAGCCTTCCGGTTGCTACACAACCCAAAACCAGTGAAGTTTTCACGTTGTGTACATGGTAAATAAAAACAGAATACAATCATTTGCAAATCCTTTTCAACCTATATTCAATTGAATAGACTGCAAAGACAAGATACTTAACGTTCGAACTGGAAAACTTTGTTATTTTTTGCAAATATTAGCTCATTTGGAATTTGATGCCTGCAACGTGTTTCAAAAAAGCTGGCACAAGTGGTAAAAAAGACTGAGAACGGTGCGGAACGCTCATCAAACACTTATATGGAACATCCCACATGGTGAACAGGCTAATTGGGAACAGGTGGGTGCCATGATTGGGTATACAAGCAGCTTCCGTGAAATGCTCAGTCATTCACAGACAAGGACGGGGCGAAGGTCACAACTTGGTGAACAAATGCGTGAGCAAATTGTCGGAACAGTTTAAGAACAACAATTCTCAACGATCTATTGCAAGGAATTTAGGGATCTCACCATCTACGGTCCGTAATATCATCAAAATGTTCAGAGAATCTGGAGAAATTACGGACCTTCGATCCCTCAGGCTATACTGCATCAAAAAGCGACATCGGTGTGTAAAGGATATCACCACATGGGCTCAGGAACACTTCAGAAAACCACTGTGAGTAACTACTGTTGGTCGCTACATCTGTAAGTGCAAGTTAAAACTCTACTATGCAAAACGAAAGCCATTTATCAACAACACCCAGAAACGCCACCGGCTTCGCTGGGCCCGAGCTCATCTAAGATGGACTGATGCAAAGTGGAAAAGTGTTCTGTGGTCTGACGAGTCCACATTTTAAATTTTTTTTTGGAAACTGAACGTCGTGTGCTCCGGAACAAAGAGGAAAAGAACCTGTTATAGGCGCAAAGTTGAAAAGCCAGCATGTGTGATGGTATGGGGGTGTATTAGTGCCCAAGACATGGGTAACTTACACATCTGTGAGGGCACCATTAATGCTGAAAGGTACATACAGGTTTTGGAGCAACATAAGTTGCCATCCAAGCAACGTTACCATGGACGCCCCTGCTTATTTCAGCAAGACAATGCCAAGCCACGTGTTACAACAGCGTGGCTTCGTAGTAAAAGAGTGCGGGTACTAGACTGGCCTGCCTGTAGTCCAGACCTGTCTCCCATTGAAAATGTGTGGTGCATTATGAAGCCTAAAATACCACAATGGAGACTGTTGAACAACGTAAGCTGTACATCAAGCAAGAATGGGAAATAATTCCACCTGAAAAGCTTCAAAAATGTGTCTCCTCAGTTCCCAAACGTTTACTGAGTGTTGTTAAAAGGAAAGGCCATGTAACACAGTGGTAAAAATGCCCCTGTGCCAACTTTTTTGCAATGTGTTGCTGCCATTAAATTCTAAGTTAATGATTATTTGCAAAAAAACAATTATGTTTCTCAGTTGGAACATTAAATATCTTGTCTTTGCAGTCTATTCAATTGAAAATAAGTTGAAAAGGATTTGCAAATCATTGTATTCTGTTTTTATTTACGAATTACACAACGTGCCAACTTCACTGGTTTTTGGGTTTTGTACTTGCGCGTTCATGTCATGTGAATCCGAACATTTTTGAAGATAACAATGGACTGAAATTCTGGGTCATGAAAAATATATATATATTTTTTTAAATTGACTAATGCAGGAAGTATTTTGTCTCGGCTGGACAGAGAATCGCTTTAAGGACACACAAAAGCAGCACCAGCTTTACAGGTAGGTTGCAATCCAGGCACTTTCGGGTTTCAAACCCCATTAGGCTACTGTTTATTCCCCTGAATCCATGCATATTCAGGCTCATTTTGACAGGTGTAGGCTTATTTTGAAAGGGTAAGAGGCAAATATAAAAGCGATCATTAATACAATATTTAAAATGGGATGTAGGGGATTTTTACACTCTTAGGACATTTTTTTTTCATTTATCATCACCAAGAGGTTACTACTACCTCACTTCACTTGACACTTACGATATTTACAGAAGAAAATATTTGAGGCACATCATGTCTTTACATCTGAGGGGCCCACAAATTAAACCTTAATCCGGGAAAGACAATGTAGGATTTATACATATTTGATTGACATAACGAGTGCCGTGCTGCTGTGATCGTGAGGCTAATGAGGAAAAAGGATGCCGCTGCTACAAATACTAGTCTCATCTACAATTCATGTCTGCGGTTGTTTTTATGCTGTGAAGTTCCTATTTGTCTCATTATTTAGCAATGTTTGCTAGCGATATTAAGATTCACTATATGCTGTTGAGCCTAACAGAGATGTCTTCATCTAGTTTATTAATACTGTTAAGGATATTTCCTTGCTACACCAACAATTATAATGTGGTCATCCGTGTGGAATAAAGCTTTCCTGCACAACAACTAAGCTTTTAGTTTCTGTTATGAAAATGGACAATGAAAATACGGTGTATCGGACCAACAATGGCAATATTTATTATTAGCGCTTAACATGACGTTAGCTTATTTAGTTACATTTAAGGCATAGCGACCGCAAAAGAAACAAAATACGAATGTGATCTATTGTCATTCCTTTACGTTTAGTTCTACCCTGAAACACTACTGATGTCGTAGAGCAGGGGTGTCAAACAGGTTTTATCCGGCCAAGTATTAAAATTATATCTGTCAGTGAACTCGCCATGAAAGCGCTAAAACATACCGGTGTAGTGAGTTTACATTATTCACCCAAGGAACTTGAATTATTAGAGAGAGACCACAAAAAAGTGTTTTACATTTAGAAAAAAAATCATAACATGACTCCTTTAATGCGCCTTATAACCCGGTGCGTCTTACATATAGAAAAAGATCAAAAATAGGCCATTCATCGGCAGTGCGCCTTATATTCCGGTGTGCCTTATATATGAAAAACGATAAAAAATATGCCATTCATCGGCATTGCGCCTTATATTCCGGTGCACCTTGTATATGAAAAACGATCAAAAATATGCCGTTCATCGGCAGTGCGCCTTATATTTCGGTGCGTCTTATATATGAAAAAAGATAAAACAAAATAGGCCATTCATTGGCAGTGCGCCTTATATTCCGGTGTGCCTTACATATGAAAAAAAGGCCAAAAATAGACCATTCATCGGCATTGCGCCTTATAGTCCGGTGCGTCTTATATATGAAAAAAAATCAGAAATATTCTATTCATCGGCAGTGCGCCTTATATTCCGGTGCGTCTTATATATGAAAAAAGATTAAAAAATAAACCATTCATCGGAAGTGCACCTTATATTCCGGTGCGCCTTACATAAGAAAAAGGATCAGAAATAGGCCATTCATCGGCAGTGCGCCTTATATTCCAGTGCGCCTTATATATGAAAAAAGATCAAAAATAGGCCATTCATCGGCAGTGCGCCTTATATTCCGGTGCGTCTTATATATGAAAAACGATCAAAAATAGACCATTCATCAGCAGTGCGCCTTATATTCCGGTGCACCTTATATATGAAAAAATATCAAAAATAGACCATTCGTCGGCAGTGCGCCTTATATTCCGGTGCGCCTTATATGTGAAAAAATATTTTAAAAAATACACCATTCATCGGCAGTGCACCTTATTTTCCGGTGCGCCTTACGCATGAAAAAATATTTAAAAAAATAGGCCATTCATTGGCAGTGCAACTTATATTCCGGTGCGCCTTATATATGAAACAATATTTTAAAAAAAATAGGTAATTCACCGGCAGTGCGTCTTATATTCCGGTGCGCCTTATATATGAGAAAAGATCAAACATAGACCATTCATCGGCAGCGCGCCTTATATTCCGGTGCGCCTTATATGTGAGAAAAGATAAAAAATATCCCATTTATCGGCAGTGCGCCTTATGTTCCGGTGCACCTTATATATGAAAAAGATCAAAAATAGACCATTCATCGGCAGCGCGCCTTATATTCCGGTGCGCCTTATATGTGAGAAAAGATAAAAAATATCCCATTTATCGGCAGTGCGCCTTATGTTCCGGTGCACCTTATATATGAAAAAGATCAAAAATAGACCATTCATCGGCAGTGCGCCTTGTATTCCGGTGCGCCCTATATATGAAAACATATTTTAAAAATTCGGCCATTCGTTGGCAGTGCGCTTTATATATGAAAAAAGATCAAGAATAGACCATTCATCGGCAGTGCGCCTTATAATCCGGTGAGCCGTATATATGAAAAAAAGAACAGAAATATTCCATTCATCGGCAGTACGCCTTATATTCTGGTGCGTCTTATATATGAAAAAAGATTAAAAAATTAGACCATTCATCGGCAGTGCGCCTTACATTCCGGTGCGTCTTATATATGAAAAAAGATCAAAAAATAGACCACTCATTGGCAGTGCGCCTTATATTCCGGTGCGCCTTATATATGAAAAAAAATCAAAAATAGACCGCTCATCGGCAGTGCGCCTTATAATCCGGTGAGTCTTAAATATGCAAAAAAAGATCAGAAATATTCCATTCATCGGCAGTGCGCCTTATAATCCGGTGAGTCTTATATATGCAAAAAAAGATCAGAAATATTCCATTCATCGGCAGTGCGCCTTATATTCCGGTGCGTCTTGTATATGAAAAAAATATACTAAAAAATAGACCATACATCGGCAGTGCGCCTTATATTCCGGTGCGTCTTATATATGAAAAATATCAAAAATAGACCATTTATCGGCAGTGCGCCTTATAATCCGGTGCGTCTTATATATGAAAAAATATCAAAAATAGACCATTTATCGGCAGTGCGCCTTATAATCCGGTGCGTCTTATATATGAAAAAATATAAAAAATAGACCATTTATCGGCAGTGCGCCTTATAATCCGGTGCGCCCTATGGTCTGGAAAGTCCTGCGTTCCCCAAAGCAAAACAACGAATCCTTATTAAAAAAAAAATGTCAGGGTGTTGAGAGATATCTAGTCCAGGATCTCACACATAAGGTGTTGCATTGTGACGACGACAAAAAAACAAGAGAATGAGTCACTGCTCTCTCACTGTTGTTCACTAAAACTGGATTTAAGTTCATACCGACAGTAAACCTCCACATGAACTTTAGCATTTTCTTTTGAAATGAACAAAATATTCAGTATTTCTGTCTCTGTTTGGGGAAACCCAGCTATTTGTTTAATGGCAGTCCAGACGTTAGCATTTCCTCTTATAGATTTTCAGTAATGCTGGTAAATCTGTTTATGTTTCAGTGAAAATCTAATCACCCTTGCCATAAAGATAGTCTGGGCAGAGGGATCGATATACTGTCATTGTAATTTAGCTGCGTTTCCAGGGGGGAAAACACATTTAAAGCGCCCTGAGAAAACACCAAATATGCACTGCCGGAGCCTTCTCGCGTCAGCTGTGTAACACACAGACTCACTTTTTTTTTTTACCAGGTGCAATAAAATGTTATACAACAAACCTTGGCGTCTACGATAAAAAGCTTTGTCCAAAGTTTTTTTGTGTTTCTTTTTTATTGCTTGCCTTGTAAATTGTTCAGTGATTGTCTAGTTGTACTTAGTTTATAGGGCTAACTGGGTCAAGGCCTGACCATGTTAAACAAATTCCCCAAAGTAGGATTATTTTTAATAAATTGAATACTTTCATAATTAAACCGTACATAAAAACCTGTTTTCAACCTTCTAAATAATTTTTTTGGACATAATTAGAGCCCTCAAAACATGAAGTAACACCTATTTAGTCACCTATACACTCCTTTCACCATTGCTATAGTTGTCACCCGGCCACTACAACACATTGTCTATTTTTGGAACCATTTGTACCTAGTTTATTGTGGCTCATTGGTTCTAGGCCTGACCATGTTAAACACATTTCTCCAAAGTAGGATTATTTTTTAATATATAGAATACTTTCATAATTTATATTTATTTATTTTATTTATTTATTTATTTATTTACTTATTTATTTTTTATTTTTTATTTTTATTTTTTATTGTTATACTCTGTAGCACTTTGAGATTTTAACAAATGTAAAGTGCGTTACATTATTTCATTGTTTCATTATTATTATTATTAAAAAGCACAACAAAGCCTGTTTACAACCTTCTAAATACATTTTTTGACATAATTAGAGCCCTCAAAACATGAAATAACACATATTTAGTCACCTTTACACTCCTTTCACCAGTGCTATAGTTGTCACCCGGCCACTACAACACATTGTCTATTTTTGGAACTGTAGTTGTACCTAGTTTGTTGTGGCTCATTGGTTCTAGGCCTGACCATGTTAAATGGATTTCTCCAAAGTAGGATTATTTTTAATATATATAATACTTTCATAATTTATTTATTTTTAAAATTTTAAATTAAAAAAAAAAAGTTTTATTTATATATTTTTTAATTTTTTATTGTTATACTTTGTAGCACTTTGAGAGTTTAACAAATGTAAAGTGCGTTACATTATTTAATTGTTTCATTATTATTATATATTAATTTATTTATGTCGGCCTTATATTGTATTATCTCAATAACAAAGTCCATTTAGAACAAGTTGAATTTACAACATGTATAAACATATATTTAATTTGATAAAAAACACTAACAATAAATACCAATATTTAGATCAGGTTTGTGTTGTAGGTGACAAAGCTTACTATTAATTATTACTTTCAAAATATAAACTTTTTCTCGTAACATAACATCTTTTTGCTTTTTGCATACATTTTAAAAAAATTTTGGTTTTGATTTTATTTTGACCCTCTCCATCACTCCATCAGTTTGAGGGGTTTCATGGCCTGGAAAAACTCAAAGTATTAACAGTCTGCATGGATCCACAATGGAGAAATAGCAAAGTCAAGGAAAACACTTTTGTGATGTTGCAGACATTCTTGCGGTGTGAAATTCCCGTGTGAAATTCAGGTAGCCTCACTCTCCAAGGTGAATTCTAATGGTCTTGTTCTCCAAACAAAAGGATTGCGCCTCAGACAGGAAGGTAAATGTGAATCATTTGTGCTGGTGTTTAATCGGAATAATTCCAAACAACCGCACGTTGACGCTGGTCTGACGTGACCTTTTCCATGTTGTGTGAACATGATTACGGAATGGCCATTCTCTGATTTAACATTTTGGGTCGGCACGCGGTTTATCGATGTTTTCACCTGGAATCTTTAGAAAGCACATCTTTGACTTTTGTTTTTTTTAGCTTATATTATTCAGCATTTTATGTAAATAGCAGTATTATTGCTTTGCTGGGCTTGGCTACGCAACAAGACACTCGAAGTAAGTTGCATTTTAATTTATTTAGTTTCCAATAGGGCTTTCAAAGTTCATGCATTAACACAAAATCACAAAAATTTATTACTGTATGTACAGTATAAACACAGATTAATTGCGCAAGTGATTTTGATTCAGTCAGTGATCAAGTCAATTTATACTGAACCAACATTTTGTTATGTTTTGACTAAGGGGAGATGACGGCAACAGACACCAGGGGATTATGTACAATAATTTATTATATATATATATATATACACTACCGTTCAAAAGTTTGGGGTCACATTGAAATGTCCTTATTTTTTAAGGAAAAGCACTGTACTTTTCAATGAAGATAACTTTAAACTAGTCTTAACTTTAAAGAAATACACTCTATACATTGCTAATGTGGTAAATGACTATTCTAGCTGCAAATGTCTGGTTTTTGGTGCAATATCTACATAGCCCATTTCCAGCAACTATCACTCCAGTGTTCTAATGGTACAATGTGTTTGCTCATTGGCTCAGAAGGCTAATTGATGATTAGAAAACCCTTGTGCAATCATGTTCACACATCTGAAAACAGTTTAGCTCGTTACAGAAGCTACAAAACTGACCTTCCTTTGAGCAGATTGAGTTTCTGGAGCATCACATTTGTGGGGTCAATTAAACGCTCAAAATGGCCAGAAAAAGAGAACTTTCATCTGAAACTCGACAGTCTATTCTTGTTCTTAGAAATGAAGGCTATTCCACAAAATTGATTGGGTGACCCCAAACTTTTGAACGGTAGTGTATAATCAATATACATATATATTAATACAAAACAATACCAACAAATAAGCTAACCTAAGGAAATGGAATGTGTCAATGTGTGAGGCTATGTGTGTAGTTAGCTAAAGTGTGTGTTACCAAGGGTTGATGAGAGCGAAGGAACGAGGCAGTCCATGGGGCAGGCAGGTGATCCGGGGTGAGAGAGAGGCGTCAGAGTCCAGGGACAAGCGAGGAGTCGAGGAACGAGGGAGGCAGTCGAGATCCGGGGCAACGGAAGGAAAACACTGCGGAAACACGGGAGAAGACAAGGAACAAATCAAGCCACGGACAGGAAACAAGGATAGAGCATAAAGCTTGTTGCTTATGGTACACCATTTGAGAACTAAGTTCCCGCAAGGATCCCTGGGTCCACTGGTCCTTTAAGTAGCTCGCCCTCTTCAGATCCAGGTGTGCAGATTGCCGATTATCTGCAGGCGTGCTGCTCTCAGCGCGAGCAGGGGCGTGTCCGAGCGTGCTTTCAGCGGAGCAGAGGAGGGATAAGCAGACTGCGCGTGCGCCGTAACAAATATAAACGCAACACTTTTGTTTTTGCTCCCATTTTTCATGAGTTGAGCCCTAAGATCTAAAACGCCTTGGAGTGTGAGCATTTGCCCACTCAAGTCGGTTACGACGACGAACTGCAGTCAGGTCGGGACCCCGATGAGGACCACAAACATGCAGATGAGCTTCCCTGGGGCGGTTTTCTCACAGTTTGTGGAGAAATTATTTGGTTTTGCAAACCAGTTGTTGGAGCAGCTGTCCGGGTGGCAGGTCTCAGACGGTCATCAATCGATCAATCAAAGTTTATTCATATAGCCCTTCATCACAAGTGTCTCAAAGGGCTGCACAAGCCACAACGGCATCCTCGGCAAGAAAAAACTCAATGCCATTGGCACAATGAGAAACCATAGGGGACCGCAGATGTGGGGACTCGCTCCCTGGGCGACTGGTGCAATGGATGTCGAGTGGATCTAGTTAATAGTGCAGAAACGCCCCCAACTGATGCACAGAGTGGTCCGCCCTGGAGGGTGGACACACATACTGTATATACGTATACATACATATATATATATATGTATATATATATATATATATATATATATATATATATATATATATATATATATATATATATATATATATATATATATATATATATATATATATATATATATATATATATATATATATATATATATATATATATATATATATATATATATATATGTATGTATGTATGTATATATACCATTTTTTAAAATATATATTTTGTATTTGTAAAAGGTAACCAATTTTTATTTTGTTTATTTATTTTGATTCTCTTCTGGTTCATTTTTGTCACGATATGGTTTTCGCATCTTACTGCGGGGTCGTTCTCCCAGGAAGGAAAATGGATCACTCCGGACAGGTAGGACCATGGTTTATTCTTGAAAAGTCAAAACAGCACCAAAAACAGAAAACTAGTCAAAGGAAAAGAGGTGCGTTCGCACTTGAAGCTAAGGCAAAGACTTAGCGCAGGAATCATGGAACTATGGACATGGAACCTCACGGAACTGTGGCATGAAATAAACAAGACTTAGGCATGAAGCGAACAACTAGCATAAACGTATGGCATGGAACAAAAAAAACTTACTTGGCAAGGCATGAGGCAAAACAAATGACGCCAGGCCGACTGACTGGCAAAGACCGGCTTAAATAACGTCTCTGATTGGAAACAGGTACGCGTCCCGAACACCAGAGGCAGGTGAAAATCATAAGTAGCCATGGTAACAAACACAGGAGGTGCACACACAGGTACTAAAAGGAGTCCAAAATTAACAGAACATAACAAAAACATGATCCGGACCACGGCTCATGACAATTTTTCTGATAAGGGTGCAGTATATATTTATATATATTTGTAGTTTATCATAAATACTATATATTTACATTTAAAAAAAAGTTAATTAGTTTCTATTAAGTATGACTCATTTGCATGGAGGTGGATCTGCGGTTGTGATGCCGGTTGGATGTACTGCCAAACTGGAGACGGCTTATGGTAGAGAAATTAACATTCAATTCACAGACAACAGCTCTGGCGGACATTCCTGCAGTCCAGCATGCTAATTGCGCGCTCCCTTAAAATTTGCGACATCTGTGGCATTGTGCTATGTGCTAAAACTGCTCATTTCAGAGTGGCCTTTCATGGTGGGCAGCCTAAGCCACACCTGTGCAATAATCATGCTGTTTAGTCAGCATCTTGACATGCCACACCTGTGAGGTGGCAAAGAAGAAAAAAAGCTTTAAGCAGTTGCTAATCTAAATTATGCAAGCAAGTCATTCATTGTGATTAATGTGATGAATTCAAATTCGAAAGTCTGATTTATCTAATTTAAAAAAATATATTATTTGACTGCACTAATTGAAACATGACCCCACCAAATTGCAAGTTAGAAAACTCAACCTTTTTTTTTTCTTTAGCAAAATAAACATTATCTGTGAAGTATAATTAACTAAAAAAAATACTGTATACTGTGTAGTAAGTGTACATGCGGTGTGGCGTTTCTTTGAATCAAACATGAACTTTAAAGGCCTACTGAAATGATTTTTTAAAATTTAAACAGGGATAGCAGATCCATTCTATGTGTCATACTTGATCATTTGGCGATATTGCCATATTTTTGCTGAAAGGATTGTAGTAGAGAACATCGACGATAAAGTTTGCAACTTTTGGTCGCTGATAAAAAAGCCTTGCCTGTACCGGAAGTAGCGTGACGTCACAGGTTGAAAGGCTCCTCACATTTCCCCATTGTTTACACCAGCAGCGAGAGCGATTCGGACCGAGAAAGCGACGATTACCCATTAATTTGAGCCAGGATGAAGATTCGTGGATGAGGAACGTGAGAGTGAAGGACTAGAGTGCAGTGCAGGACGTATCTTTTTTCGCTCTGACCGTAACTTAGGTACAAGCTGGCTCATTGGATTCCACACGCTCTCCTTTTTCTATTGTGGATCACGGATTTGTATTTCAAACACCTCGGATACTATATCCTCTTGAAAATGAGAGTCGAGAACGCGAAATGGACATTCCCAGTGACTTTTATCTCCACGACAATACATCGGCGAAGCACTTTACCTATGGAGCTAACGTGATAGCATCGGGCTTAACTGCAGATAGAAACAAAAGAAATAAACCCCTGACTGGAAGGATAGATAGAAAATCAACAATACTATTAAACCATGGACATGTAACTACACGGTTAATGCTTTCCAGCTTGGCGAAGCTTAACAATGCTGTTGCTAACGACGCCATTGAAGCTAACTTAGCAACGGGACCTCACAGAGCTATGCTAAAAACATTAGCTATCCACCTACACCAGGGGTCGGCAACCTTTATCACTCAAAGAGCCATTTTGACGAGTTTCACAAATCAAAGAAAACAATGGGAGCCGCAAACTCTTTTGAAATTTAAAATGAAATAACACTGCATACAAAGCTTTTATTTGCTTTGTGCTATGTTTAAATCAGGGGTCTCAGACATGCGCCACGGCCCGCACTTTAACATGACAATATAATGTTAGTGCAGCCCGGGAGTTTAACATGAACGGCGCTTGACAGCGTCATACTTGCCAACCCTCCCAATTTTTCCGGGAGACACCCGAAATTTAGGGCGTGATGGTACTGCCTTTAGCGCCCTCTACAGCCTTATCAAACAGCCTGCCTGCTCAGCCACACGTTGAATGAAGCTTCTGCTTGCCCACGTAAGAGACAGCAAGGCATACTTGTACAACAGCCACACAGCTTACACTGACGGTAGCCGTATAAAACAACTTTAACACTGTTACGTTACAAATATGCGCCACACTGTGAACCCACACCAAAAAAGAATGACAAACACATTTCTGGAGAACATCCGCACTGTAACACAACATAAACACAACAAAACGAATACCCAGAATCCCATGCAGCCCTAACTCTCCGAGTCTACACTATACACCCCCGCTCTGATGCACGGAGGGAGGTGGGGAGGGGGTTGATGTGTGGGGGGGTTTGCGGTAGCGGGGGAGGGGGGGGGGGGGTGTATCGTGTAGACCCGGAGAGTTAGGGCTGCATGGGATTCTGGGTATTCGTTCTGTTGTGTTTATGTTGTGTTACAGTGCGGATGTTCTCCAGAAATGTGTTTGTCATCCTTTTTTGGTGTGGGTTCACAGTGTGGTGCATATTTGTAACGTAACAGTGTTAAGTTTGTTTTATACGTTCCACCGTCAGTGTAAGCTGTGTGGCTGTTGACCAAGTATGCCTTGCTGTCTCTTACGTAAGTAATTTAAAGCTCCATACAACAACTTGACTGGGCTGTCACGCTGTTAGTACAGGTTATAGAAGATAAGAAATGCAGTGTCAACACGGCATGCCCTTAAATTTGTTGTTATGGTAAAAATTGGAGCATACTAGCCCCGGAAATTTCTAAGAAAGGTGCTGAGATTCGTAAGTGTCCTGGGAAAATCGGAAGAGTCGGCAAGTATGCAGCTGAGCCGCATCAGAGTGGTCAAAGAGCCGCATGCGGCTCCGGACCCGCGGGTTGCCGACCCCTGACCTACACCAGCCAGCCCTCATCTGCTCATCAACACCCGTGCTCACCTGCGTTCCAGCGATCGACGGAGCGACGAAGGACTTCACCCGATCATAGATGCGATCGGCGGCTAGCGTCGGATAGCGTGTCTGCTATCCAAGTCAAAGTCCTCCTGGTTGTGTTGCTGCAGCCAGCCGCTAATACACCAAACCCACCTACAGCTTTCTTCTTTGCAGTCTTCATTGTTCATTAAACAAATTGCAAAAGATTCACCAACACAGATGTCCAGAATACTGTGGAATTTTGAGATGAAAACCGAGCTTTTTGTATCGGATACAATGGTGTACCAATACTTCCGTTTCAACGATTGACGTCACGCGCATACGTCATCATACATAGACGTTTTCAACCGGAAGTTTAGCGGGAAATTTAAAATTGCACTTTATAAGTTAACCCGGCCGTATTGGCATGTGTTGCAATGTTAAGATTTCATCATTGATACATAAACTATCAGACTGCGTGGTCGGTAGTAGTGGCTTTCAGTAGGCCTTTAATTAACAATGTATGTATAATTAACATTTGGAACAGAATGTATGAATTAGTAGCACGGTATTTCAGGTCAATTAATCATTAAACCTTTTTGGTTATATCTCAATCATGTAGTGATTTATTGTTCGATACAGTTAAAAACTTGATTTTGTTACTTCCTCGATTTGTATGAATATTTTAAACCTAAACCTAAACTCATCGCAGAGCCAAGACATTTTTCCTTCACTGTAATTGCACATATTTGTCTTAAACATCCATGAATTATGAATATATGATTAATTATTCATTCTACTTCTTGCTGTGCTAATGTGACCAAAGTGACCTTATTTCTATGTGCTTACAGTATGAGCTTCACACACAAGCTATGACATCGAATACTGTGCAGTATTCTTGTTTGTTTAATCCAAAATCCAATAATTCTGGGTTCTCCAAATATTACAAAACCCAAAACCAGTGAAGTTGGCACCTTGTGTAAATGGTAAATAAAAACAGAATACAATGATTTGCAAATCTTTTTCAACTTATATTCAATTGAATAGACTGCAAAGACAAGATACTTAATGTTCAAACTGAGAAACTCAATTTTTTTTTTGCAAATAATTATTAAGTTAGATTTTAATGGCAGCAACACATTGCAAAAAAGGGGCATTTTTACCACTGTGTTACATGGCCTTTCCTTTTAACAACACTCAGTAAACGTTTGGGAACTGAGGAGACCAATTTTTGAAGTTTTTCAGGTGGAATTCTTTCCCATTCTTGCTTGATGTACAGCTTAAGTTGTTCAACAGTCCGGGGGTCTCCGTTGTGGTATTTTAGGTTTTATATTGTGCCACACATTTTCAATGGGAGACAGGTCTGGACTACAGGCAGGCCAGTCTAGTACCCGCACTCTTTTACTATGAAGCCACGCTGTTGCTGAAATAAGCAGGGGCGTCCATGGTAACGTTGCTTGGATGGCAACATATGCTGCTCCAAAACCTGTATGTACCTTTCAGCATTAATGGTGCTGTAAGTTACCCATGTCTTGGGCACTAATACACCCCCATACCATCACAGATGCTGGCTTTTCAACTTTGCGCCTATTCTTTCCCTCTTTAGTCCGGAGGACACAACCTCCACAGTTTCCCCCAAAAAAATTGAAATGTGGACTTGTCAGACCAAAGAGCACTTTGCATCAGTCCATCTTAGATGAGCTCTGGCCCAGCGAAGCCGGCGGCGTTTCTGGGTGTTGTTGATAAATGGCTTTGGCTTTGCATAGTAGAGTTTTAACTTGCACTTACAGATGTAGCGACAAACTGTAGTTACTGACAGTGGTTTTCTGAAGTGTCCCTGAGCCCATGTGGTGATGTCCTTTACACACTGATGTCGCTTTTTGATGCAGTACCGCCTGAGGGATTGAAGGTCATTCTTTGCCGCTTACGTGCAGTGATTTCTCCAGATTCTCTGAACCTTTTGATGATATTACGAACCGTAGAAGGTGAAATCCCTAAATTCCTATCAATAGCTGGTTGAGAAATGTTGTTCTTAAAACGTTCGACAATTTGCTCACGCATTTGTTGACAAAGTGGTGACCCTCGCCCCGTCCTCGTTTGGGAATGACTGAGCATTTCACGGAAGCTGCTTTTATACCCAATCATGGCACCCACCTGTTCCCCAATTAGCCTGTTCACCTGTGGGACGTTCCAAAACAATTCCTCAACTTGCTCAGTTTTTTTTGCACCTTGTGCCAGTTTTTTTGAAACGTGTTGCAGGCATCAAATTCCAAATGAGCTAATACTTGCAAAAAATAACAACGTTTACCAGTTAAGTATCTTGTTTTTGCAGTCTATTCAATTGAATATAAGTTGAAAAGGATTTGCAAATCATTGTATTCTGTTTTTATTTACCATTTACACCAGTGGTGCCCAACCACCGGGCCGCGGCCCCGTACCGGTCCGCGGGCCGATTGGTACCGGGCCGCACAAAAAAATAAAAAATAAAAAAATAAAAAATAAAAAATAAAAAATAAAAAATAAAAAATAAAAAATAAAAAATAAAAAATAAAAAATAAAAAATAAAAAAATAAAAAAATAAAAAATAAAAAATAAATAATTAAAAAAAAAAAAAAATTAAATCAACATAAAAAACACAATATATACATTATATATCAATATAGATCAATACAGTCTGCAGGGATACAGTCCGTAAGCACACATGATGGTATTTCTCTATGAAAAAACCCCAAAAAAAACCCCAATTCCCCCAGAACCCCCACCCGCCCACCCGTGGGACAAATTTTCAAGCGTTGACCGGTCCCCAGCTACAAAAAGGTTGGGGACCACTGATTTACACAATGTGCCAACTTCACTGGTTTTGGGTTTTT
>NC_084732.1:94314751-94317251 GCF_033978785.1 Entelurus aequoreus
CCGGGAGTGTTGAGCGAGGTGCGGAAGTCCATGGAGGGCAAGGCAAGCTCGGAGAGCCAGAGACAGGGGCAAGAGCGAGGCGTCAAAGTCCGTGTCCAGACGGGAGGTCGAGATCCAAAGAGGCAGCCAGGGGAACCAGAGGGAATATGGGGAGACGAGACACACAGCTCGTGACGAGGAAACGGAGGAATGCTGGCGGATGGCGACACGGAACACAATACAAATGAACACGGAGGCGGAGAAAAACAGAGAGAGAGAGAGAGAGAGAAAGTGCGCAAAGAGCTAGAGATGTTGGTTTACTGTACGGGAACAGGTCGCTACGTTCTGGCCCGGGACGCAGGTTTGCTCTGGCTTAAGAAGCCCAGGAAGCTCATCAGGGACAGGTGTGTTGAGTGCTGAATGATTGCAGATTGATTGCAGCCGCCTGCTGAATGCGCATGGGCATGCGCCCGGGCCGTGACAACTAATACAAAACCTCACAATAATGTCTGATTGAAAGCTAAAAATAGACCACTCATCGGCAGAGCGCTTTATAATCCGGTGCGCCCTATATATGAAAACGATCAAAAATAGACCATTCATTGGCAGTGCGCCTTATGATCCGGTGCGCCTTATATATGAAAAAATAAAAAATAGACCATTCATCGGCAGTGCGCCTTATATTCCGGTGCGCCTTATATTCCGGTGCGCCTTATTTATGAAAAAATATTAAAGAATATGCCTTTCATCGACGGTGCGCCTTATATACCGGTGCGCCTTATATATGAAAAAAAGATTTTAAAAAGGAGACCATTTGTCGGTAGTACGCTTTATAACCCGTTGCGCCTTATGTATGAAAAATTTTAAAAAATAGGCCATTCATCGGCAGTGCGCCATGTATTCCGGTGCACCTTATATTCCGGTGCGCCTTATATATGAAAAAATATTTTAAAAAATAGGCCATTCATCGGCAGTGCACCATATATTCCGGTGCGCCTTGTATATGAAAAAAGGTCAGAGATAGAGCATTCATCGGCAGTGCGCCTTTTAATCCAGTGCGCTTTATATATGTGAAACAAGATAAAAAATAGACCATTCGTCGGCAGTGCGCCTTATGATACGGTGCGCCTTATATATGAAAAAAGATAAAAAATAGGCCATTCATCGGCAGTGCACCTTATATTCCGGTGCGCCTTATATATGAAAAAGATCAGACATAGACCATTCATCGGCTGTGCGCCTTATAATCCGGTGCGCTTTATATATGAAAAAAGATAAAAAATAGAGCATTCATCGGCAGTGTGCCTTATAATCCAGTGTGCATTATATATATGAAACAAGATAAAAAATAGAACATTCGTCAGCAGTGCGCCTTATGATGCGGTGCGCCTTATATATGAAAAATGATCAAAAATAGGCCAATAATCAGCAGTGCGCCTTATATTCCGGTGCGCCTTATATATGAAAAAATATCAAAAATAGACCATTCGTCAGCAATGCGCCTTATAACCTTGTGCGCCTTATATTTGAAAACAGATCAAAAATAGACCATTCGTCGACAGTATGCCTTATATTCCGGTGCGCCTTATACTCCGGTGCACTTTATACAGTATATGACAAAAGATCAGAAATAGAGCATTCATCGGCAGTGCGCCTTATAATCCGGTGTGCCTTGTATATGAAAACAAATCAAAAATAGACCATTCATCGGCGGTGCGCCTTATATTCCGGTGCGCCTTGTATATGAAAAAATATCAAAAATAGACCATTCATCGGCAGTGTGCCTTATAATCCGGTGTGCCCTATGGTCTGGAAAATATGGTATATACTGAGGGTTAGAAAAAATATAACAACAAAAAAAAAACTGCCTGAATGTTAGCTTTGTGTTATTATCGTCAATATTTCCACTTTTTAGTTACATTTTCTGTTTTATTTCCTTCTTTAATTTTGTTTGTTTTTTTTAATAATAGTAATTTTAGAACGTTACAGAACATTTTGCGCACAGACTTCGGACACCCTTATTGTGCCATTTATTTTTCTTTTTGCATCAAATAATTTCCATGTCTCAAGTCCACAAACCTTAACTTATTAAAAATAGAAAATAGTTTTCTTGCAATTTGGAAAAATTGAGTACACCTCCGCAGTCATTTTTGAACACTGCCATGTTGGTTCGGGAGTCATTTTAAAACCCCCAATTAGACAATTGTGTCTTTATGCGTCCGTGAGAGAGCCATCAATTAACTCCAGGTGATAAAGCAGGAGTAAGGACGGGGGGCTGATTAGCTGGTGAAGCAACGGGGGAGCAACTCTTACAAGAGGTAATTAAAAGTTGATGACACAGGTGAGCACGGTGTTAGCTCTGTAGAGCAGGGGTCACCAAATTTTTTGAAACCAAGAGCTACTTCTTGGGTACTGATTAATGCGAAGGGCTACCAGTTTGATACACACTTAAATAAATGCCAGAAATAGCCAATTTGCTCAATTTACCTGTAACTCTATGTTATTATTAATAATTAATTAT
>NC_084732.1:94322251-94427251 GCF_033978785.1 Entelurus aequoreus
AAAGATTTATAAGGAAGATCCTTGCAAGTATGCAGATTGTTGTGTAATAATATACAGTAATAATATACAGTAATACTATACAGTAATACTATACAGTAATACTAAACAGGACGTTCTAAAGCATTCACACATATGGTTTTCTACACCAAAAACTTATTCTACAGGTTTTGGTGAGCGCTACCGTTCACATTTTTCACCCGATTCGAACTGACTTCAAACTGTTCAGCCTATATCGGGAATTGTGTGCTTTTTCTTGACAAATTCCCCAAAATTCCCCAGATTTCCCAGAATTCCAAGTTTTTCCCATTCAAAAATGAATTGGCCATTTTTCAAACTTCCCACCATTTCCGCATTTTTCAACCGGTTCAAACCATTCCACCTTCCAACACATTCCACCATTCTGGAAATGTAAACAATTGTTTTTTTTCCCCCAAGTTCAAAAAAATTCCAGGATTTTCCAAAATTCCTGGTTTTCCAAAGCCCTATTTCCACCTTTTTTTTCTGGCGACTACTCCTTCCACATTTTTCCACCCACTTCAATCGTTACACTGTCAAAACATTCCTCTTAATCAGGACAAAAAATCTGAGCTTTTCCTTGAAAAATTTCCAGATTTCCCAGAATTCCAGTTTTTCCCCATTCAAAATGAATTGGCCATTTTTCAAACTTCCAACGATTTCCAAATTTTTCAACCCATTCAAACCATTCCACCTTCCAACACATTTCACTCATCCTGGAAATTTAAACTACTGTTTTTTCCAAGTTAAAAAAAATTCCAGGATTTTCCAGAATTCCTGGTTTTCCAAAGCCCTATTTCCACCCTTTTTTCTGGCGACTCCTCCTTCCACATTTATCAACTCACTTCAACCGTTCCACCGTCAAAATATTCCTCTTAATCAGGACAAAAAAACGGATCGCAGGCTTTTCCCTGACAAAATCCCAGATTTCCCTGAATTCCAAGTTTTTCCCATTCAAAAATGAATTGGCCATTTTTCAAACTTCCCACCATTTCCAAATTTTTCAACCCATTGAAACCATTCCACCTTCCAACACCTTCCACCATTCTGGAAATGTAAACAATTGTTTTTTTTTCTCCCCAAGTTCAAAAAAATTCCAGGATTTTACAGAATTCCTGTTTTTTCCAAAGCCCTATTTCCACCCTTTTTTCTGGCGACTACTCCTTCCAGATTTTTCAACCCACTTCAACCGTTCCACCGTCAAAACATTCCTCTTAATCAGGACAAAATATCAATTGCGGGCTTTTCCTTGACAAATTCCCAGATTTCCCTGAATTCCAGGTTTTCCCCATTCAAAAATGAATTGGCCATTTTTTAAACTTCCCACCATTTCCAAATTTTTTAACCGATTCAAACCATTCCACCTTCCAACACATTCCACTCATCCTGGAAATGTTAACATCCATTTTTTCCAAGTCAAAAAACATTGCAGGATTTTTCAGAATTCCTGGTTTCCCAAAGCCCTATTTCCACCCTTTTTTCTGGCGACTCCTCCTTCCACATTTATCAACCCACTTCAAGCGTTCCACCGTCAAAATATTCCTCTTAATCAGGACAAAAAAACGGATCACAGGCTTTTCCCTGACAAAATCCCAGATTTCCCTGAATTCCAGGTTTTTCCCATTCAAAATGAATTGGCCATTTTTCAAACTTCCCACCATTTCAAAATTTTTCAACCGATTCAAACCATTCCACCTTCCAAAACGTTCCACCATTCTGGAAATGTTAAAAAAATGTTTTCCCAAGTTCAAACAAGTTCCAGGATTTTCCAGAATTCCTGGTTTTCCAAAGCCCTATTTCCACCTTTTTTTTTCTGGCGACTACTCCATCCACATTTTTCCACCCACTTCAATCGTTACACTGTCAAAACATTCCTCTTAATCAGGACAAAAAAATCAGAGCTTTTCCTTGAAAAATTCCCAGATTTCCCAGAATTCCAGGTTTTCCCCATTCAAAAATGAATTGCCCTTTTTTTAAACTTCCCACCATTTCCACGTTTTTTAACCGATTCAAACCATTCCACCTTCCAACACATTCCACTCATCCTGGAAATGTTAGCATCCATTTTTTCCAAGTCAAAAAACATTGCAGGATTTTTCAGAATTCCTGGTTTCCCAAAGCCTTATTTCCACCCATTTTTCTGGCGACTCCTCCTTCCACATTTATCAACCCACTTCAACCGTTCTACCGTCAAAATATTCCTCTTAATCAGGACAAAAAGCGGATCGCGGGCTTTTCCCTGACAAAATTCCAGATTTCCCTGAATTCCAGGTTATTCCCATTCAAAAATGATTTGGCCATTTTTCAAACTTCCCACCATTTCCAAATGTTTCAACCGATTCAAACCATTCCACCTTCCAACACATTCCACTCATCCTGGAAATGTTAACATCCGTTTTTTCCAAGTTAAAAAACATGCCAGGATTTTTCAGAATTCCTGGTTTCCCAAAGCCTCCTAAAACGGATTGTGGGCTTTTCCTTGACAAATTCCCCAAAATTCCCAGATTTCCCAGAATTCCAGGTTTTTTACTATTCAAAATGAATTGGCCATTTATCAAACTTCCCACCATTCCCGCATTTTTCAACCTAATCAAACCATTCCACCTTCCAACACATTCCACCATTTTGGAAATGTAAACAATTTTTTTTTTCTCCCAAGTTCAAAAAAATTACAGGATTTTACAGAATTCCTGTTTTTTCAAAGCCCTATTTCCACCCTTTTTTCTGGCGACTCCTCCTTCCACATTTTTCAGCCCACTACAACTGTTCTACCGTCAGAACATTCCTCTCAATCAGGACAAAAAATGAATCGTGGGGTTTTCCTTGACAAATTCCCAGATTTCCCTGAATTCCATTTTTTTCCCCATTCAAAAATGAATTGGCCATTTTTCAAACTTCCAACCATTTCTGCATTTTTCAACCTATTCAAACCATTCCACCTTCCAACACACTCCACTCATCCTGGAAATTTAAACTACTGTTTTTCCAAGTTAAAAAACATTCCACGATTTTCCAGAATTCCTGGTTCCCCAAAGCCCTATTTCCTTCCATACTCACTCCTTCCATATTTTTCAACCCACTTCAACCGTTCCACCGTCAATTCATTCCTCTTAATCAGGACAAAAAAAGGAATTGTGGGTTTTCCCATGAAAAATCCCAAAAATTCCCAGGTTTCCCAAAATTCCAGGTTTTTACCATTCAAAATGAATTGGCCATTTTTCAAACTTCCCACCATTTCTGCATTTTTCAACCCATTCAAACCATTCCACCTTCCAACACATTCCACCACTCTGGAAATTTAAAAATAATGGCAATTTTCCAGAATTCCTGGTTTTCCAAAGCTCTATTTCCGCCCTTTTTTCTGGCGACTCCTCCTTCCACATTTTTCAACCCACTTCAATTGTTCCACCGTCAAATCATTCCTTTTAATCAGGACAAAAAACGAATTGTGGGCTTTTCCATGGCAAATTCCAAAAATTCCCAGGTTTCCCCAAATTCCAGGTGAATTGGCCATTTTTCAAACTTCCAACCATTTCCGCATTTTTAAACCGATTGAAACCATTCCACCTTCCAACACATTCCACCATTCTGGAAATGTAAACTTTTTTTTTTTTCCCAAGTTAAAAAAAATTGCAGGATTTTACAGAATTCCTGGTTTTTCAAAGCCCTATTTTCACCCTTTTTTCTGGCGACTCCTCCTTCCACATTTTTCAACCCACTACAACTGTTCTACCGTCAAAACATTCCTCTTAATCAGGACAAAAAATTAATCATGGGGTTTTTCTTGAAAAATTCCCAGATTTCCCTGAATTCCAGTTTGAATGGCCAATTCATAAATGAATTGGCCATTTTTCAAACTTCCAACCATTTCCACATTTTTCAAACTATTCAAACCATTCCACCTTCCAACACATTCCACTCATCCTGGAAATTTAAACTACTTTTTTCCAGGATTTTACAGAATTCCTGTTTTTTCCAAAGCCCTATTTCCACCCTTTTTACTGGCGACCACTCCTTACACATTTTTCAACCCACTTCAACCATTCCACTGTCAAATCACTCCTCTTAATCAGGACAACAAACTAATTGCGGGCTTTTCCATGACAAATTCCCAAAAATTCCCAGGTTTCCCAAAACTCCAGGTTTTTCCCATTCAAAATGAATTGGCCATTTTTCAAACTTCCCACCATTTCCGCATTTTTCAACCGATTCAAACCATTCCACCTTCAATACATTCCACCCATCCTGGAAATTTCCTCCTCCTTCCACATTTGTCAACCCACTTCAACCGTTCCACCGTCAAAATATTCCTCTTAATCAGGACAAAAAACGAATCTCGGGCTTTTCCCTGACAAATTCCCTGATTTCCCAGAATTCCAGGTTTATCCCATTCAAAAATGAATTGGCCATTTTTCAAACTTCCCACCATTTCCAAATTTTTCAACCGATTCAAACCATTCCACCTTCCAACACATTCCACTCATCCTGGAAATGTTAACTACCGTTTTTTCCAAGTTAAAAAAAATTCCAGGATTTTCCAGAATTCCTGGTTCCCCAAAGCCTTATTTCCACCCTTTTTTTCTGGCGACTCCTCCTTCCACATTTATCAACCCACTTCAACCTTTCCACCGTCAAAATACTCCTCTTAATCAGGACAAAAAACGAATCGCGGGCTTTTCCCTGAAAAAATTCCTGATTTCCCTGAATTCCAGGTTTTTCCCATTCAAACTGAATTGGCCATTTTTCAAACTTTCCACCATTTCCGCATTTTTCAACCGATTCAAACCATTCCACCTTCCAACACATTCCACCATTCTGGAAATTTAAACCATTTTTTTTCTCCCCAAGTTCAGAAAAAATATCCAACAGGTAGTGTTTTTTATCATCAAATTTCCCAATAAACTTCAGTCTTAAACAAAACTATCAAACCGGTAATATTTTTTAGTTTTTTTGTAACTTTTTTTGATCATATTCCCAATAAACTTTAGTCCTAAACAAAACTATTATACAGGTAATGTTTATTTGATTTTGTTTTACTTTTTTTATTTATTTTATAAAAGTGCCCAATACACTTTAGCCATAAGCAAAAATATTAAACAGGTAATGTTTTTTTGTTTTTTTTTTAACTTATTTTTGCTAAAATTTCTCAATATATCCCTGTCTTAAACAAAAATATCAAACATGTATTTTCCCAAGAAACTTAAATCCTGCAAAACATATCAAACTTGCAATATATTTTTTGACCTTTTAAAGGGTTTTTGACCAGATAATGTTGCAGGTTTATTATATTAGTAAAATAACTCTTGTTATGCAAATTCATACTCATTGACAACTGTGTTATCATTTGATCAAAAGGCTTTCAACAGGTTAAAAAAATAAAGTTAGTTGCGATATTTGAGCAAACGAAATAAAAAATAAAAATGTTGTATGACCTTTGACTGGTTCTGGGGGATATTGTCCAATATCTGCCAGTAAATGGAACATCTGTAAATGGTTTGACTTTTGTAAATGTACAGTTTTTAGGGAAAATCCTACATAATGGAGTAACACAATATAAATTATGGCCAAAAAAAAATAAAAAAATGGAGTGTTTAATCAGTATTACCCAGCCCTAGAAGTCAAACAGATGGTCGCCCAGAAACCTGAAAGCTTCCTGGTACCAATCCAGCTGGTCGCAGTCGCTGCCGTCGTGTCCTTGGGCAAGACTCGCCACTCGGCTGAGAGACCGGGTAAATAAAGGTTAGCGAAACAAAATAAAAGACTATTTTTTTTAAAAAACAGTCAGCACCTGTTGCACACATTCAACAGCAGTGTGTGAGACATGCAACACACACTAGTGTGTGTGTGCCAGCAGGGGGCTGTATGCACTCGCCACCGAATATTTCCTTCCGCACGTGGCTTCTTAGCTCCTTTTTTTTGTTGAGAGTCCTCAAGGCTACAGCTTAGTTTTTAATTCATGCTCTTTGGAACAGCACAGATATGAGGTTTTATTATCTCTTATGTGGCAGTAATCACATTTGTGGTCTAAGCAGGGAAGCAGATTAGGCAGTGGAGAGTGTATACTTCACGCGCAGGGACAGTTAATTACGCTGTGGCCTCGGATTAAAGGAAAATAAATAAACAGTGCATTGATAATTGGCAATGTTAGGCAGTAATGATCATAAACAGGGAGCAGGCTGTGTTGCATTTTTAATTGATTTCAAATCATAAATCACTGTATACAAGTCATTCGTTCTTCTACTGTCGTGGGTGAGCCGGAGCCTATCCCAGGTCAAGGATAGAGATGGGTATACATTTGCAAAAAAGCTTCTTTTTTTTTGACATTGTCATTATGGGGTTTTGTGTGCCGAATTTTGAGGACAAACATGAATTTATTCCATTTTAGAATAAGGCTGTAACATAACATGTGGATACAGTGAAGTGCTGTACATGTGATGTCATAGTTTATTTTTTATTTTTTTAATACATTTGCAAAAAGCTTTTTTTGACATTGTCATTATTGGGGAATTGTGTGAAGAATTTTGAGGATAAAAATGAATTTATTCAATTTTAGAATAAGGCTGTAATATAACAACATGTGGATAACGTGAAGTACTGTCAAATACTTTACAGATGCACTCTACATGTGATTTCATAGTTGTTGTTTTTGTATTCAATACATTTGCAAACAACTTTTTTTGACATTCTCATTATGGGGTATTGTGTGCAGAATTTTGAGGACAAAAATTAATTAATTCCATTTTAGAATAAGGCTGTAACATAACATGTGGATACAGTGAAGTGCTGTACATGTGATGTCATCGTTTATTTTTTATTTTTTTAATACATTTGCAAAAAGCTTTTTTTGACATTGTCATTATTGGGTGTTGTGTGAAGAATTTTGAGGATAAAAATGAATTTATTAAATTTTAGAATAAGGCTGTAATATAACAACATGTGGATAACGTGAAGTACTGTCAAATACTTTACAGATGCACTGTACATGTGATTTCATAGTTATTTTTTTTAAATTTAATTCATTTGCAAACAGCTTTTTTTGACATTCTCATTATGGGGTATTGTGTGCAGAATTTCGAGGACAAAAATGAATTAATTCCATTTTAGAATAAGGCTGTAACATAACAAAAAGTGGATAAAGTGAAGCACTGTACATGTGATGTCATAGTTTTTTATTTTATAATTTTTTAATACATTTGCAAAATCTTTTTTTGACATTGTCATTATGGGGTATTGTGTGCGGAATTTTGAGGACAAAATATAATTAATTCCATTTAAGAATAAGGCTATAACATACAACAATGTGGATAAAGTGAAGTACTGTGAATACTTTCCAGATGCACTCTACATGTGATTTCATAGTTTTCTTTTTCAAACATTTTCAATACATTTGCAAAAAGCTTTTTTTGGACATTGTCATTATGGGGTATTGTGTGAAGAATTTTGAGGATAAAAATGCATTTATTCCATTCTGGAATAAGGCTGTAACATAACAACATGTGGATAAAGTGAAGTACTGTACATGTGATGTCATAGTTTTTTTTCATTAATACATTTGCAAAAAGCTTTTTTTTGGACATTGTCATAATGGGGTATTGTGTGCCGAATTTTGAGGACAAACATGAATTTATTCCATTTTAGAATAAGGCTGTAACATAACATGTGGATACAGTGAAGTGCTGTACATGTGATGTCATAGTTTATTTTTTATTTTTTTAATACATTTGCAAAAATCTTTTTTTGACATTGTCATTATTGGGTATTGTGTGAAGAATTTTGAGGATAAAAATGAATTTATTCCATTTTAGAATAAGGCTGTAATATAACAACATGTGGATAACGTGAAGTACTGTCAAATACTTTACAGATGCACTGTACATGTGATTTCATAGTTATTTTTTTTAAATTTAATACATTTGCAAACAGCTTTTTTTGACATTCTCATTATGGGGTATTGTGTGCAGAATTTCGAGGACAACAATGAATTAATTCCATTTTAGAATAAGGCTGTAACATAACAAAATGTGGATAAAGTGAAGCACTGTACATGTGATGTCATAGTTTTGTATTTTATAATTTTTTAATACATTTGCAAAATCTTTTTTTGACATTGTCATTATGGGGTATTGTGTGCGGAATTTTGAGGACAAAAAATAATTTCTTCCATTTTATAATAACTGTATATATATATAAAATAATAATAATAATACATACGTTTGTAACATAACAAAATGTGGATGCAGTGAAGTACTGTACATGTGATGTCATAGTTTTTTCCAACATTTTTAATACATTTTTTTGGACATTGTCATTATGGGGTATTGTGTGAAGAATTTTGAGGACAGAAATGAATTTATTCCATTATGGAATATGGCTGTAACATAAAATATGGATAAAGTGAAGTACTGTGAATACTTTCTAGATGCACTTTCTTAGTTTTTTATTAAAAAAAAAACATTAGGCTATTTTTTTTGGTTAATTTTTTCCAGGTTGCCCGAAAACTGGAACATGGAAAGTAACTATATATATATATATATATATATATATATATATATATATATATATATATATATATATATATATATATATATATATATATATATATATATATATATATATATATATATATATATATATATATATATATATATATATATATATATATATATATATATATATATATATATATATATATATATGAACTACCGGTTCAGAAAAGGACAAACCCCTTATTTGAGTTATTTTATCTCAACAATTTGGGTTCATTTGTTCAACCCAACTTTTGCGTTGAATTATTTCACCAAAAAGTTTAGTTATTATAAGTAACTTTTTAATAAAAAAAAAAAATGTTGATTGGACATTTATTATCTACAAAGTTCTATAAGCAGGTTGTGTTATGTGTGACCGTGTTTATTGATTTTTTTTGTGCTGGTTGATTTTTTTCCCACCCCCCGCACCATGACTAGGGAAGGTTGTTTGGATTGGGTCGTACAAGTAAATGCTGTGCTCTATGTCCTTGCAAGTACAATTAATGGTTGAGTAACTTTCATTGGCCAGCAGATGTCGATAAAATGGTAGCTTTTCGACAATTCTCTATTTGTGTATGATAGGACTACACCGCTCCCCGCCATTATTGAAGTCGTGCCGTTTACTGGGCTGTAGTTTGGACATCGGTGCCAAAAAAAGTACCCCTCTCCAGTGCGTTAATGCACAGCTGAAAATGATGAAATCCAGACTGCCTGGAACTTTAAATGCATGAACATAGTTTTTGCATGGATGAGCGTACATGAGAGCGGTGGCGTGTAGGTGCCATGATCTGTGTGACAGCGAACAGTGGGGTGTTTTAAAAAAATAAATAAAATTAATGCACCCATTTTTTGTTAAAGTAGCTGGCAGAAGTGCGAGTGCTTCACGCGTTATCAACAGTGAGTCAGTGTCATGTGTTCAAAACGGCTAACCGCGTTTCAAGGACGCTTAAATGCATGTCGTACATTCCCAGGCTGAACAGACCGGAGTTATTGTTGCAGCCTCAACTCAGCTGACTGAGAATTCTTCCCCATTCACCAGGCCTTCCATCTGATAAGGAGTGTTTTGTCGGCGCACAGTGAGCCTGAAGTCGTTCCTTGCAGAGCGACTCGGCAGATTCAAAGACTGATCATGAGTCACGGCGTCCCGTCAGCGAGACACGGCGTTGTTCAGTCGGTTTCATTTTCCTGCAGCCAGCCCCGGTCATGAGGGACTCAACGTAGGCATCGGGAAAGGACTAAAAATAATATCTCAGCTTTCACACAAATGGAAATGATTCATGACTCGTGAGTAGCAAACTAGTAATGAGTAAACACAACAAATAACCTTCAAGGACATTAGTGTAGAAATGACATATTTCTACACTAACAATTCTTATTAATGCTGATTCTTAATCGATTAAAATTGATTCAGAATCGATTCTTGATTTAAAAGCAATACTTTTTTTTTTAATAACATTGGGTGCCAGTTCTATGATTAACTACATTCTTCCATTAAAATACATAAACAACTTTGATACATTTCTATATTACTTAAAAGAAAACTGGTTTTGTTTCATTAAAAAAACTTCCCAAACATTTAATAAAGTCAAATAAAAATAAGGCAACAAGAGAAGTATCCGACACTTCTCTTTTCTAAAGTAAATCTGTACAGCAGATATGATCATCTACATCAGTGGTGCCCAACCACCGGGCCGCGGCCCCGTACCGGTCCGCGGGCCGATTGGTACCGGGCCGCGCAAGAATTTTTATTTTTATTTTTATTTAAAAAAAAAAATTAAATCAACATAAAAAACACAATATATACATTATATATCAATATAGATCAATACAGTCTGCAGGGATACAGTCCGTAAGCACACATGATTGTATTTCTTTATGAAAAAAATAAAAAAATAAAAATAATTCCTCCTAGGAAAATATGCATCAATCTATGACACAAAAAAAAAGATATATATATATCCAATCCAATCCAATCCACTTTATTTATATAGCACATTTACACAACAAGAATGTTTCCAAAGTGCTGCACAGCCATGTTAAAAACAATATTAAAAACAATATTAAAAACAATATTATGCTACACCAATGAGTGAATAAAAACAAAGAATAAATGGATAGAAAACCAATACAGAGACAGTATAAAAAATAAATATGATTAAAAACGATTTTAAAGGGTAAAACCAATTAAAACAGTAAAATAGACATCAAAATTTATATAAAAATAAAAATTCTTGCGCGGGCCGATTGGTACCGGGCCGCGCAAGAATTTTTATTTTTATTTATTTATTTTTTTTTAAATTAAATCAACATAAAAAACACAATATATACATTATATATCAATATAGATCAATACAGTCTGCAGGGATACAGTCCGTAAGCACACATGATTGTATTTCTTTATGAAAAAATTTAAAAAAATAAAATAATTCCTCCTAGGAAAATATGCATCAACCTCTGACAAAAAAAAAAAGATATATATATATCCAATCCAATCCAATCCACTTTATTTATATAGCACATTTACACAACAAGAATGTTTCCAAAGTGCTGCACAGCCATGTTAAAAACAATATTAAAAACAATATTAAAAACAATATTAAAAACAATATTAAAAACAATATTATGCTACACCAATGAGTGAATAAAAACAAAGAATAAATGAATAGAAAACCAATACAGAGACAGTATAAAAAATAAATATGATTAAAAACGATTTTAAAGGGTAAAACCAATTAAAACAGTAAAATAGACATCAAAATTTATATAAAAATAAAAATTCTTGCGCGGCCCGGTACCAATCGGCCCGCGCAAGAATTGTATTTTTATTTTTATTTTTTAAAAAAATTAAATCAACATAAAAAACACAATATATACATTATATATCAATATAGATCAATACAGTCTGCAGGGATACAGTCCGTAAGCACACATGATTGTATTTCCTTATGAAAAAAAAAAAAAAAAAAAAAAAATTCCTCCTAGGAAAATATGCATCAATCTATGACAAAAAAAAAAAAGATATATATATATCCAATCCAATCCAATCCACTTTATTTATATAGCACATTTACACAACAAGAATGTTTCCAAAGTGCTGCACAGCCATGTTAAAAACAATATTAAAAACAATATTAAAAAACAATATTAAAAACAATATTATGCTACACCAATGAGTGAATAAAAACAAAGAATAAATGAATAGAAAACCAATACAGAGACAGTATAAAAAATAAATATGATTAAAAACGATTTTAAAGGGTAAAACCAATTAAAACAGTAAAATAGGCATCAAAATTTATATAAAAATAAAAATTCTTGCGCGGCCCGGTACCAATCGGCCCGCGCAAGAATTTTTATTTTTATTTTTATTTAAAAAAAAAATTAAATCAACATAAAAAACACAATATATACATTATTTATCAATATAGATCAATACAGTCTGCAGGGATACAGTCCGTAAGCACACATGATTGTATTTCTTTATGAAAAAAATAAATAAAAAAAATAATTCCTCCTAGGAAAATATGCATCAATCTATGACAAAAAAAAAAAGATATATATATATCCAATCCAATCCAATCCACTTTATTTATATAGCACATTTACACAACAAGAATGTTTCCAAAGTGCTGCACAGCCATGTTAAAAACAATATTAAAAACAATATTAAAAACAATATTAAAAACAATATTATGCTACACCAATGAGTGAATAAAAACAAAGAATAAATGAATAGAAAACCAATACAGAGACAGTATAAAAAATAAATATGATTAAAAACGATTTTAAAGGGTAAAACCAATTAAAACAGTAAAATAGACATTAAAATTTATATAAAAATAAAAATTCTTGCGCGGCCCGGTACCAATCGGCCCGCGCAAGAATTTTTATTTTTATTTTATTTTAAAAAAAAAAATTGAATCTACATAAAAAACACAATATATACATTATATATCAATATAGATCAATACAGTCTGCAGGGATACAGTCCGTAAGCACACATGATTGTATTTCTTTATGAAAAAAAAAAAAAAATAATAATAATTCCTCCTAGGAAAATATGCATCAATCTATGACAAAAAAAAAAAAGAAGATATATATACATCCAATCCAATCCAATCCACTTTATTTATATAGCACATTTACACAACAAGAATGTTTCCAAAGTGCTGCACAGCCATGTTACAAACAATATTAAAAACAATATTAAAAACAATATTAAAAACAATATTAAAAACAATATTATGCTACACCAACGAGTGAATAAAAACAAAGAATAAATGAATAGAAAACCAATAGAGAGACAATATACAAAATAAATATGATTAAAAACGATTTTAAAGGGTAAAACCAATTAAAACAGTAAAATAGACATCAAAATTTATAAAAAAAACACACAGGACAACAGAGGACAGAAGACCACACAACTCACGTAGTGTTAAAAGCCAAAGAATAAAAGTGGGTCTTAAGACGAGACTTAAAACACTCCACTGTGGAAGCAGTTTGAACATGGAGGGGCAGAGTGTTCCAGAGTTTAGGCCCTGTCTCCCCTGGTTTTAAGTCTCGTCCTGGGCACCACGAGCTGGAGCTGGCTCTCGGACCTCAGAGCGCGCGCAGGAGTGTAAATTTGGATGAGGTCCGAGATATACTGAGGTGCCAGTCCATGTGAAGCTTTAAAAACAAACAGCAATGATTTAAAATCAATTCCAAAATGAACAGGGAGCCAGTGCAAACTCCGAAGAATTGGGGTTATATGCTGGCGTTTCCTGGCCCCTGTTAAAAGTCGTGCTGCCGCGTTCTGGACTAACTGCAACCGGGAGAGAGCTTTTTGGCTAATGCCAGCATAAAGTGCATCGCAGTAGTCCAGGCCACTTGAAATAAAAGCATGCACGACTTGTTCAAAAAGGTTAAAAGATCAAAAATGGTTTTACCTTTGCTAAAAGACGAGGATGATAAAAACACGATTTTAAAACGCCATTGACTTGTTTGTCAAATTTAAAATGGCTGTCTATAGTGACGCCAAGGCTGGTGACTTTGGGACGCACATCATTTTGCAATGGTCCCAAGTCGGTGAGGGCCGGACCAAAAACTGAAATTTCCGTTTTTCCCTCATTCATTATTAAAAAATTCTGGGCTAACCAAGCCTTGACATCACATAGACAGTTGAGAAGGGGTGTCAGGGGGCCGTGGCCTTTTGAAATTGGCATATAAATTTGGCAGTCATCTGCATAATAATATATATGCACTGCATTCAATTGCATACCTTTTAAATGTTACTATTATGCACTAAAAAAATGCAAGCAAGCTATCCAACAAATTCTACACTGTAAAAGGACAATTGATATTACTTTAAAATAACAATGTTTTTTTTTTTTTTTTTTTTTTTTTTTTTTTTACAGCATATTCAATTGAAAACTGTAAATCGAAAAAAACTTTTTTTTACTATAAAATGTTTTTTTTTTTACTGTAAAATCTACGGTTTTTGTTACTGTAAATGGAAACATGGTACCGCAGTTATTTTACGGTAAGAAACTGGCAGCTCAGGTGCCAGATTTAAGACACAACAGTGGTACTGTTTTTCTATTTACAGTAATGTGTTGAACAAACCAGCTTAAATTTTACAGTAAGATTCTGGCAGTTACCGTAAAATAACTGTGGTACCATTTTAAAATGGTGAATAAACAGTTGGTACTGTTTTCCAGCTACTGTAATATAACGTTTAAAAACATCTGCATAAAAAAAAAAAATGGTGACCAGAATTTTTATGTGAAATATACAGAATATTTACTGTATATTTATATATATATATATATATATATATATATATATATATATATATATATATATATATATATATATATATATATATATATATATATATATATATATATATATATATATATATATATATATATATATATATATATATATATATATATATATATATATATATATATATATATATATATATATATATATATATATATATATATATATATATATATATATATATATATATATATATATATATATATATATATATATATATATATATATATATATATATATATATATATATATTAATAATGAAATGCATAGCCGAATTCGTAAATTATTCACTGTGGCAGCCTTAACTGCGATGTGGCCCTCAATGAAAACCAGTTTGACACCCCTTCTCTGTCATGATCCGTGGTATTTGGACTCTTTTAGTTCCTGTTTGACACCTGAGTTTGTTTTAGTTACCATGGCTACTTATGATTTTCACCTGCCTCTGGTGTTCGGGACGCGCACCTGCTTCTAATCAGAGGACCATTTAAGCCTGCCTTTGCCAGTCAGTCGGCCTGGCGTCATTAGTTGTTTCATGCCACAGTTTCGTGTTTGTCCCATGCCATAGTTATGCTAGTTGTTTGCCTCATGCCTGGACTACGTGAGTCTTGTTTATTTCATGCCACAGTTTCATAAGTTCTCTATGTCCATAGTCGATGCTTAGTGTTAGCTTTTGGCTCGATCAGCGCGTTGTGCCTTCGCCTTGTTTTCCGTTTTTTGTACCCTTTTGAGTTTCGAGAAATAAATATGTTCCTACCTGCACGCCTTGTCCAGAATAGTCCGTTTGCATCCTGGGAGAACAAACCCTGCAGAAAGATGCGACCCCCCCCCCCCCCACACACAATATGATTTGTTTGAGTGGCTAGACAGGACAGATTGGGGGGAAAAAATATTTTAAAAATTGATTTTTGATTGGTTTTATTCGATTAAAAATCATTACAATTAAGAATCGCCATTATTCTGAAAATCTTTTTTTTTTTATACCCCTACAAAATACTGTAATACATTGCGAGAATCGGTTATAATCGAAATTGGTGTAGAATCGAGAATCGATCTTGAATCAAATCGTCACCCCAGAATTCGGAATCGGATCAAATCGTGAGGTGCCCAATGATTCACACCCCTACGGGTAATTTTAGTCACAATCACAAAATTGTTGTATATTTTGTCACGGCCAGGGCGCATTCCGATGCGCCCTCATCCTTGCGCTCTGCTTGTCGCACCTCGGGACACGCCCACGGCCGCGCACATCCAGGGACGCGCCGGGCGCGTCTCCGCCCTGTAGCAGCCGCCAGCTGCAATCATTCACCGGCAATCAGCGCACCTGCTTGTGAGGAACAAGCTGCCTTCTTAAGCCTGCTCAACCTGCCATCCCGCGCCGGAATATAACCTTCTGTTGGCGTACTTTCCCCGTGTGCATCAAGCTGTGCGTCTTGTGCTCCTGGATCTTCCCTGCCTCCCTCGTGCTTCCTGGTCCTGGACTCCTCGCTAGCCCCCAGACTACGACGACTCGCTCCTGCCGCTCGACCCCGCTTCCGCCCCTGGATCATCAGCCTGCCCCACGGACTTCCGTGTTCCTTCGCTCTCGACAACACTTGGTAACACACACCTCAGCTAACCACACACATAGCCTCACACACATACACTCTTGGATTTTGTCACGCACCATTTCATAGTTTATTAGTATTTTTTCGTATTGTTATATATATATATATATATATATATATATATATATATATATATATATATATTAACTATATATATAATACATTATTGAACATTACTTACCCCTGGTGTCTGTTGCCGTCATCTCCCTCTGCAAACCTCAACATTTTTACATCCAAAGTATAAGCAAGTGCATTTGTTACTTTACCAGTGTTCATCTGAGGTAATCGTTTACTTCAATTCTGAAAATATGTGATACCAGGGCTCCACCTGGTGGCGCCATTAAGAATCACTTCATTGAATATCGTCAAATCGAATATCAAAGGTTTATCAGCTGTTACAATTTGACTACCGAAGGCCTTGCTTTTAATGAATACGCAGGCCTACTACGCTACTGTATTTTAAGTCATTTCATTATGGTGGTACTTTTTGTTTGGTTTTCTGAGGCGCTACTTGGCGGGAAAAAAAAGTTTGAGAACCACTGATATACTTAATGTTTTCCAATAAATATTTTACCCACGCTTTTTTCTTTTATCGTGTTTTTGAGGCAATAATCCAATCAAACAGCAGTCCAGTTAAACCTTGCCCACAGTTTGTTGTTGGCTTTTGTTGTCTCTCAATAACCTCGGCATAAACACAACGGAGGTTATATGCGAGCCTCGGGAGATTGGAAAGTAGAAAGCATTCAATTATGTCTAATTAGCTGTGCTCATGCAAACGTGTGGTAAGCAGCATGAGGAGCATTAGTCTTTATCCCTCCATCAGTTGCCACGCCGAGCCGCTGCCACGGAGAAGAATAACACATTTGCATAGGGGGTTACTTCACTTTTTGAAATCACATTTGCATAAAAATTATTATTTTGGACTGCCCACTGCCCATTAAGAACAAAGATACAAGTAAAAGCCATGCTTTCAGAATTGGGTTGATGACATTCTTCAATCAATCAATCAATCAATCAATGTTTATTTATATAGCCCTAAATCACAAGTGTCTCAAAGGGCTGCACAAGCCACAACGACATCCTCGGTACAGAGCCCATCTTCCATCATTTATCTGAAATTAAATTCATATTTTTCAAATTAATACACACAATTGTATTTATTTTTTAATTATAATACTTAGATCTGAATTAATTCAAGTAATTTAATGGGGAAAAATATGAAATTCCTGTTTCTGTATTTTGAGTTTGGCTCCATAATCATAAAACCTATCCAGAACATAAAGAACTTCATAAATGGCAAGAGCCAACCTTTTTTTTTTCATAGTAGGGGTGTCAAAAAAAAAAAAAAAAAAGATTCCTATTTGTAATGATTCTTAATCGATAAAAAAAAAAAAAAAAAAAAAAGCTTTTCAAAAAAATATTTTTATTTTTATTTTTTTAATCTGTCCTGTCCAGCCACTCAGAAAAAAAAAGATATTATTGATGTAGATCAAGGGTCCCCACACTACGGCCCGTGGGCCGGATACGGCCCGCCAGTGTCCAAGATATGGCCGGCGGGAAGTCCCAAGTTAAAAAAATAAATAAATAAATATATATATATATATATATATATATATATATATATATATATATATATATATATACTGATTGTTATATAGGTATAATTTGTACTGTACTGACACACAAAATGGTTATTGGTTGAGGGTTGATTAGATGGCCGAAATAAACTTATTTCATTCATTCATTCATTATATATATATATATATATATATATATATATATAAATATATATATATATATATATATAAATATATATATATATATATATATATATATATATATATATATATATATATATATATATATATATATATATATATATCTATATGTATATATGTGTGTACACACACACACACACACACACACACACACACACACACACACACACACACACTCACACACACACACACACACACACACACACACACACACCCACACACACACACACACACACACACACACACACACACACACACACACACACACACACACACACACACACACACACACACACACACACACACACACACACACACACACAGCCTGGCCCCCGGCCAAATTGTTTTAACCCAAATGTGGCCCTCAAGTCAACAAGTTTGGGGACCCCTGATGTAGATGATCATATCTGCTGTACAGATTTACTTTAAAAGAGAGAAGTGTTGGATACTTGTTGCCTTAGCACGGGGGTCGGCAACCCGTGGCTCTAGGCGGAGCTTTTTCAAAAATGTATAAAAATTTTTTCTTTTAATAGGGTTTCTGTAGGAGGACAAACATGACACAAACCTCCTTAATTGTAAGAAAGCCCACTGTTTATATCAAACGTGCTTCACTGATAAGAGTATTTGACAAACGCCGTTTTGTCCTACTAATTTCGGCCGTCCTTGAACTCACCGTAGTTTGTTTCTATGTACAAGTTTCTCCGACGCTGCCACAGAAAGACGTGTTTCATACCACTCCTTCTTTGTCTCGCTGCCACAGAAAGACGTGTTTTATGCCACTCCTTCTTCGTCTCATTTCGTCCACCAAACCTTTTATGCTGTGCGGGAATGCGCACAAATTACGACTAAAGCGGCGAAGCTATATTTTCATTTGCGCTTTAATTTTATTGACTGTTTACTTAAGATATTGTTTTTTTAAAATGATCATTTCCATTATAATTTCACTATTTTAGCACTGCATTTTATATTTTTTCATTCCTTTTTGTGAGTCCATTCTTCCGAAGTATTACAAGTGAGTAACGCTGTCACCCGTACAGACCACAGCTGAGAAACACATATTATTTTGGCGGCCCAATGGGAAAAAGCGTCTTAAATCAACGTCGCCCGTGGAAAGAATATAAACCAATTTAATCGGTGCTTGGCCTCCCTAAAATCAGCACAATTTTAAAAAGAAACATGGCTTTAAAAAGAAAAAAATAACTTTTAGACACGTTACAAACAAGTCATTCAAGGCGCTTTTAAATTTCCACATTTCATAGATTCAGCTCAGTTCAGTTTCAGTTTCAGTTTATTTGGAACATGCATACGATACAATGTAATGCATCACATATTTCCAGTTGTTTCATTACAGCACGTCCGAAAAGGAGTAGGAAGAAGCAGAGCTTATTTAATCCTACCCCTTTAATACCATAGAAATTTTATCCCCGTTCCTTATTCTCTGTGACAGAACTGTGAATACCTGAATAATAAATAAATAACATACCAAAGTAAGTAAACAAATATTAAATACATCAATAATCTTTGGCTCAATAAGAAAAACGAAACTATTTAGACTCTATTTAGCACGATTGCTAGCTGTTAGTCGAGCTCGTGCAACTCCAAGAAGATAATCAAAACCTGTCACTGTCTAATACAAAAAAGTGCGATCTATAAATGCCAAGTTAGACTTCTCGGAAGGGCTGCGGAAAAAAAAAAAGTCACTTAACGTCAGCTGGTCATGGAGCTCTGTGTCCATTCTCAATGGCCTTCGGCGTGGGCGGCTGCCGCTTCGTCAGCTGTAAAAAGGGTTTGATTTTATATGCAACGTAGCCTTCTTTTTGAAATGCCGGCCATCGCCCTCCGTTAATCCCGGCGGCCCAGCTCGTGATCGCAGTTCCACGAATTGTGCACTTATGCTCTGGACGTTAAATGAACGTGACGTTGCCCACGTGGTCAAAACCAAAGGTAGTACAAATAAAAGCTGCCATTGAATAGAATACAATAGAATAGAAAGTACTTTATTGATCCCTGGGGGAAATTCAGCACCACAGACAGCTCACAATAGACAATAAACACTTAGGTGTTTTTTTTACATGTGAATAATATAAATACAGTCTTAGGTTGCTGTCTCATACTAGTGCTAATGACATCATAGTGATGTCATCTTCTTTACGATACGTTGACTCTTATTTATTTGCCAATACACTATATATACTTGCAACTCAAAATGAATGCCAGATATTTTAATGTCCTCAGTGAATGTGTTGGAATACCACTCTTAAAAAAAAAATAAAAAAAGCAAATATTTATCTAAAAATTATGTGGGGCACCCCCCCCCCCCCCCCAAAGCCCATTAAGATACCGTACATTTGGCTCCACTAATGTGGAAGTGAGTCTCTTGCCAAGCGATATACATCTTCAGAGAGAGGAGTTAATGAGATATGTGGGAGATGAATGTGTGTGTGCTCGTGTGTCTCACTTCCTGGGTCTCTTTTAGTTTTTGCTTCTTCTTTTTTTTTTTTACCGCTGACGTGTTAGCTTATTTTTGGGGTCGTCGTCTTTAAACATTTGTTTATTCGATTTTCGACACACGCAGTCCAGAAATACAATTAAACACATGTCAAATGTTCTTTTTCTTTTTTTTTACCCCCTCCCCCAAAACAGGTAATCCACACAATTTAAATATAGAATAATAAATGAGTTATTAATAATAATAATCAGAAATAAAATAAAGGAATACAAACAGATAATAAATAATAACTTTAAAAATATATATATTTTTTATTATTATTTTTTATGTATTTTTAATTTTTTTTTATTTTAGTTTTTTTCCCTTTATTTAATTGATTTATCTGTACATATTATTTTGTTCTCCTGCTGTTTTTTGTTTTGTTTTTTGGGTGGCATCTTTGGGGTATAAACAAAACATATTTTGACATTTAGGGCAGACAACAGTTATATGATGTAATGGATAGGAATGTCAGATGCTGGATGTCAATACAAATTAAATGAAAAAAGAATAATAAATTAGTTTAAAAAAACATAAAAACATGCATCAGTCCAATAAGTACAGGCAACTGCACTCCTGAATGTCCACTACAACAAAAGCAGACAAAAGGCTCAACCATTATCTACCTTTCAATTACTTTTCAATCGGGGTTTATTTTAGTGAATAGTGAAAAACTGCTAGCAAGAGGCGGCTAACAAAGCAGGTAATGGGGATTAATCTTTTCCGCCTATAAAGCGCTCTAAACAACCTCGAACGATGCTCCATTATGACCTATAGTAGTAGTTCTCAGCCTTTTTGACCTCGGGGCCGGACTTTTCCGCCACAGAGGGGCCCAGGACCAACTCAAATATTGACACTGAATTAGTAATTTTAGTCATATTCCATGATTATATCTAACCTACTTATAGTTTGCAACCTTGTCAAATGACATGAAAGTATGTGTTAATCACAAATATTATTATGTATTTAACACATAAACCTTAGGCTTAGGTCAGGCTGATTAGAAGAATACATGCAAACCAAATATACTGCATGAGAAGGAACTAGTTAATAACTAACACAATATGAATTATGTTGTGGTGAAACAAATAAACACAATTTATAATGGATATTTTTCTTAAGTAAACTGTCAATAAAATTAAAGTGCAAATAAAAACACAGCTTGACCCTTTTAGTCATAATTTTTTGCGCTTAAGAAACTCCTCTGACTTTAGCTCCAGGCTTCTTCTGTTTGTTTGAGATTGTCACTACTGCCACAAGTGGTGGAAAAGTGTATTACAACTGAATGCTGAACACATATTTTTTTTGTCAGCCCTCTAGTTAAATATCGCTGCCATATAGTAACATTGTTGTTGAAGGAGCTAACACAGAGGAACTACTTTTCCGGCGTCGTTACACATTTCCTTGCTCACACAACTAGCGAGAGGCAACGCTAGCTCCTGGAGCTAGTGTAAAAGTTGTAAAAGTTAATGCTTGATTAAAAATGTGTCGTAGAAGGTTGCGGCACCCAGCCGAGAAGCTATAGTCAACTTTGAAATCCCACACACGACGCTAACAATCAGGACCGACTGAAGCCGTGGACACTTTAGGGAGACCCAGCAAGAAACTCATCTGCTCTCCACATTTTTTACCTAAAGACTATTCTGAATTTGTCAGCCAAACGGGGAGCACAAGCCCGGTGCTGAAAATACAACCATCCCAGTGAGAGCGGACATTGTATGTGACTGATCTGTTATGTTCTTATTACGTGATAACGTTCCATAACGTTGTTCATAAAACGTTGATGGAAACTTTTTAATTGCTCGATTTGTCGAATTTGCATATCCAACGATTGTTTTGATCCATCAGTCGTCTGTAAGTATTCGTAACACATATGGTCTTCTAAAGACTTTACAGAAGCGTAACAACCTGGACCGACTGAAGCCTTGGCAACTTTAGCTCAGACAACATCGCTAAGGAGACCCAGCAGGAAACTCATCTGCTCTCCACATTTTTTTACCTAAAGACTATTCTGAATTTACCAGCCAAACGGGGAGCACGAGCCCGGTGCTGAAAATACAACCATCCCAGTGAGAGTAGACATTGTATGTGACTGTTCTGTTATGTTCTTATTACGTGATAACGTTCCATAACGTTGTTCATAAAACGTTGATGGAAGCTTATTAATTGCTCGATTGGTCGAATTTGCATATCCAACGATTTTTTTGACCCATCAGTCATCTGTAAGTATTCGTAACACATATGGTCTTCTAAAGACTTTATAGAAGCGTAACAATCAGGACCGACTGAAGCCGTGGCAACTTCAGCCCAGAAAACATGGCTAAGGAGACCCAGCAAGAAACTCATCTGCTCTCCACATTTTTTACCCAAAGACTATTCTGAATTTACCAGCCAAACGGGGAGCACGAGCCCGGTGCTGAAAATACAACCATCCCAGTGAGAGCGGACATTGTATGTGACTGATCTGTTATGTTCTTATTACATGATAACGTTCCATAACGTTGTTCATAAAATGTTGGAAGCTTTTTACTTGCTCGATTTGTCGAATTTGCATATCCGACGATTGTTTTGACCAATCAGTCGTCTGTGTGTATTCGTAACACATATGGTCTTCTAAAGACTTTATAGAAGTGTAACAATCAGGACCGACTGAAGCCGTGGCAACTTCAGCCCAGACAACATCGCTAAGGAGACCCAGCAAAAAACTCATTTGCTCTCCACATTTTTTTACCTAAAGACTATTCTGAATTTACCAGCCAAACGGGGAGCACGAGCCCGGTGCTGAAAATACAACCATCCCAGTGAGAGAGGACATTGTATGTGACTGATCTGTTCTGTTCTTATTACACGATAACGTTCCATAACGTTGTTGGAAGCTTTTTAATTTTTCGATTTGTCGAATTTGCATATCCGAAGATTTTTTTGACCCATCAGTCGTCTATAAGTATTCGTAACACATATTGTCTTCTAAAGACTTTATAGAAGCGTAACAACCTGGACCGACTGAAGCCTTGGCAACTTTAGCCCAGACAACATCGCTAAGGAGACCTAGCAAGAAACTCATCTGCTCTCCACATTTTTTTACCTAAAGACTATTCTGAATTTACCAGCCAAACGGGGAGCACGAGCCCGGTGCTGAAAATACAACCATCCCAGTGTGAGCGGACATTGTATGTGACTGATCTGTTATGTTCTTATTACATGATAACGTTCCATAACGTTGTTGGAAGCTTTTTAATTTCTCGATTTGTCGAATTTGCATATCCGACGATTTTTTTGACCCATCAGTCGTCTGTGTGTATTCGTAACACATATGGTCTTCTAAAGACTTTATAGAAGTGTAACAATCAGGACCGACTGAAGCCGTGGCAACTTCAGCCCAGACAACATCGCTAAGGAGACCCAGCAAGAAACTCATCTGCTCTCCACATTTTTTACCTAAAGACTATTCTGAATTTACCAGCCAAACGGGGAGCACGAGCCCGGTGCTGAAAATACAACCATCCCAGTGTGAGCGGACATTGTATGTGACTGATCTGTTATGTTCTTATTACATGATAACGTTCCATAACGTTGTTGGAAGCTTTTTAATTTTTCGATTTGTCGAATTTGCATATCCGAAGATTTTTTTGACCCATCAGTCGTCTATAAGTATTCGTAACACATATTGTCTTCTAAAGACTTTATAGAAGCGTAACAACCTGGACCGACTGAAGTCGTGGCAACTTCAGCCCAGACAACATCGCTAAGGAGACCCAGCAAGAAACTCATCTGCTCTCCACATTTTTTTACCTAAAGACTATTCTGAATTTACCAGCCAAACGGGGAGCACGAGCCCGGTGCTGAAAATACAACCATCCCAGTGAGAGCGGACATTGTATGTGACTGTTCTGTTATGTTCTTATTACGTGATAACGTTCCATAATGTTGTTGGAAGCTTTTTAATTTCTCGATTTGTCGAATTTGCATATCCGACGATTTTTTTGACCCATCAGTCGTCTATAAGTATTCGTAACACATATGGTCTTCTAAAGACTTTATAGAAGTGTAACAACCGGGACCGACTGAAGCCGTGGCAACTTTAGCCCAGACAACATCGCTAAGGAGACCCAGCAAGAAACTCATCTGCTCTCCACATTTTTTTTACCTAAAGACTATTCTGAATTTACCAGCCAAACGGGGAGCACAAGCCCGGTGCTGAAATTACAACCATCCCAGTGAGAATGGACATTGTATGTGACTGATCTGTTATGTTCTTTTTACGTGATAACGTTCCATAACGTTGTTCATAAAACGTTGTCGGAAGCTTTTTAATTGCTCGGTTTGTCGAATTTGCATATCCGACGATTTTTTTGACCTATCAGTCATCTGTAAGTATTCGTAACACATATGGTCTTCTAAAGACTTTATAGAAGCGTAACAATCAGGACCGACTGAAGCTGTGGCAACTTTAGCCCAGACAACATCGCTAAGGAGATCCAGCAAGAAACTCATCTGCTCTCCACATTTTTTTACCTAAAGACTATTCTGAATTTACCAGCCAAACGGGGAGCACGAGCCCGGTGCTGAAAATACAACCATCCCAGTGAGAGCGGACATTGTATGTGACTGATCTGTTATGTTCTTATTACATGATAACGTTCCATAACGTTGTTGGAAGCTTTTTAATTTTTCGATTTGTCGAATTTGCATATCCGAAGATTTTTTTGACCCATCAGTCGTCTATAAGTATTCGTAACACATATTGTCTTCTAAAGACTTTATAGAAGCGTAACAACCTGGACCGACTGAAGCCTTGGCAACTTCAGCCCAGACAACATCGCTTAGGAGACCCAGCAAGAAACTCATCTGCTCTCCACATTTTTTTACCTAAAGACTATTCTGAATTTACCAGCCAAACGGGGAGCACGAGCCCGGTGCTGAAAATACAACCATCCCAGTGAGAGCGGACATTGTATGTGACTGTTCTGTTATGTTCTTATTACATGATAACGTTCCATAACGTTGTTGGAAGCTTTTTAATTTCTCGATTTGTCGAATTTGCATATCCGACGATTTTTTTGACCCATCAGTCGTCTGTGTGTATTCGTGACACATATGGTCTTCTAAAGACTTTTTAAAAGCGTACCCTAGTGCCAACATTTATTTTTTCCCCCCGACTACTCGAATGCCAAAGCCTTCAGATAGTGTATGGACCGCTCCACTCCAGCACTTGCCTGTTTTCATTCAGCTGCTGGGCCAAAGCAGTAATGGAGAAGGGATTAAGGCTCTCCACCCTCCCGAGCCTCAAGAGCAACTCGGAAAAATATGCAATATGTCAGCGGAAACACGACTGTATGTGTAGGGATTAGCATGGTGTAAGTCAAGAAAAAAAACTAACACACACACGCACGCATATTATGTCTTTCAGTCGTGAAAATGTGCAAGGCCAACTTTTACAAGGAGGCAGTAAACGATGTGAGGTCAAATAAAATCACTGAATGGATTTGGTTGGCAATAGAAATGCTTGCGGCTCACTTCCCCCTGTGAGGAGAATTTGCCTTTATTGGGGCTCTCCGGGTGGCTGGGGCCGTACTTTGGCTCCCGCACACACTGGGAGACAAATATATATACAAAACCCAAAACCAGTGAAGTTGGCACGTTGTGTAAATAGTAAATAAAAACAGAATACAATAATTTGCAAATCCTTTTCAACTTATATTCAACTGAATAGACTGCAAAGACAAGATATGTAATGTTTTTTTTGTGCAAATAATCATTAACTTAGAATTTAATGGCAGCAACACATTGCAAAAAAAGTTGGCACAGGGGTATTTTTTACCACTGTGTTACATGGCCTTTCCTTTTAACAACACTCAGTAAACGTTTGGGAACTGAGGATACCAATTTTTGACGCTTTTCAGGTGGAATTCTGGGGTCTCCGTTGTGGTATTTTAGGCTTCATAATGCGCCGCACATTTTCAATGGGAGACAGGTCTGGACTACAGGCAGGCCAGTCTAGTACCCGCACTCTTTTACTACGAAGCCACGCTCTTGTAACACGCGGCTTTGCATTGTCTTGCTGAAATAAGCAGGGGCGACCATGACAACGTCGCTTGGATGGCAACATATGTTGCTCCAAAACCTGTATGTACCTTTCAGCGTTAATGGCGCCTTCACAGATGTGTAAGTTACCCATGCCTTGGGCACTAATACACCCGCATACCATCACAAATGCTGGCTTTTCAACTTTGCGCCTATAACAGTCCGAATTTTTCTTTTCCCTCTTTGGTCCGGAGGACACGACGCCCACAGTCTCCAAAAACAATTTGAAATGTGGACTCGTCAGACCACAGAACACTTTTCCACTTTGCATCAGTCCATCTTAGATGAGCTCGGGCCCAGCGATGCCGGCGGTGTTTCTGGGTGTTGTTGATAAATGGCTTTCGTTTTGCATAGTATAGTTTTAACTTGCACTTACAGATGTAGCGACCAACTGTAGTTACTGACAGTGGTTTTCTGAAGTGTTCCTGAGCCCATGTGGTGATATCCTTTACACACTGATGTCGCTTTTTGATGCAGTACCGCCTGAGGGATCGAGTGACCGTAATATCATCGCTTACGTGCAGTGATTTCTCCAGATTCTCTGAACTTTTTGATGACATTCTGAAATCTCTTAATTCCTTGCAATAGCTGGTTGAGAAATGTTGTTCTTAAACTGTTCGACAATTTGCTCACGCATTTGTTGACAAAGTGGTGACCCTCGCCCCGTCCTTGTTTGTGAATGACTGAGCATTTCATGGAAGCTGCTTTTATACCCAATCATGGCGCCCACCTGTTCCCAATTAGCTTGTTCACCTGTGGGATGTTCCAATTAAGTGTTTGATGAGCATTCCTCAACTTCCTCAACTTTACCATTCACACAACGTGCCAACTTCACTGGTTTTAGGGTTTGTGCAATAATACTATTATCGATATTGTTACACCGTCATCCATACACCATCCAGACCCACACCCCCTTGTTTTGTAACATGTACTGTATATGTGCTTTGCTCAAGGTATTTTTCCTGGTCTCAAACTGAGACTCCACTGCCCACCTTCTTTGCCTCTTTAGTATAGAGCAGCGCTTCTCAAACTTTTTTTCCCCACGTATTAAATCAGAAAACACTTTTCCAAGTACCACCATGATGACTGACATTAAAATACAGCAGCGTAGTAGGCCTAAGTATTCATTAAAAACAAGGCAGAAGTACACTATGTTGTAGTCTTTGGCCACCCATCCAAATGATGGTTTGGATGTTGCCAGGAGAACGGTACATTTCGGAACTGCATTGTGCGGCGTGTGAAATTTGGTGGAGGAGGAATTATGGTGTGGGGTTTGTTTTTCAGGAGCTGGGCTTGGCCCCTTAGTTCCAGTGAAAGTGATACCAAAACATTCCCTGCTCCCAACCATACTTGCCAACCTTGAGACCTCCGAATTCGGGAGATGGGGGGTGGGGGGAGAGTTAGTGCTGCAAGGGGTTCTGGGTATTTGTTCTGTTGTGTTTATGTTGTGTTACGGTGCGGATGTTCTCACGAAATGTGTTTGTCATTCTTGTTTGGTGTGGGTTCACAGTGTGGCACATATTTGTAATAGTGTTAAAGTTGTTTAACCTGTGACCTGTATGGCTGTTGATCAAGTATGCTTTGCATTCGCTAATGCGTGTATAAAAACCGAAGATGTTATGTGACTTGTAAAGGACCTGTGCCTGGTCCTCTACAGGTTGTAGAGGACGCTAAAGGCGGTGCCTTTAAGGCACGCCCCCAATATTGTTGTCCGGGTGGAAATCGGGAGAAATTCGTGAGTCTCCCGGGAAAATCGGGAGGGTTGGCAAGTATGCTCCCAACCTTGTGGAAACAGTTTGGAGCGGGCCCCGTCCCCTTTTAACATGACTGTGCACCAGTGCACAAAGCAAGGTCCATAAAGACATGGCGTGGATGAACTTGACTGGCCTGCACAGAGTCCTGACCTGAACCCGAGAGAACACCTTTGGGATGAATAAGAACAGAGGCCTTCTCGACCAACATCGGTGTGTGACCTCACCAGTGCGCTTTTGGAAGACGTGACGAGGTTGGTAGAAGGTGGGGATCGAACCAGGAACCCTCTGGTTTCTGGCACGGCCACTCTCCCAAACCGCGCCACGCCGTCCCCATGGAAAGCTCCAGGATACTGTTGCGTTGACCAGCATTCCTCCAATGGGGAATTCAAATTGCTAGTCTCTCCCAGATTCTTTTTATGGCAATATGCTGTTGTTTATATTCAATCACCAGGCAGAAGTTGGTATTTTGTGGTTTATTCTCCAAGCTTAGAGGACAAACCTGAGACCAACCCAGCACCCAAGCGTTCCCCAGCCCGGTCCAGATCGGTCTACCAAAACCCCGGAACTCCTGTCTACTTCCTCCTTCTCCTGTCCCCCCCCACCTGCTGTTTCCCCAGTCTAGCTGTGCTCCGTATCTCAGGAATGTAATGGCAGTCTCAACAAAGACAGCGCTCTGACTCTAACCAAGGACACTCGAATCCAAGCACTTTGTACCACACGAGACATTAGCTGATGTAAATATGACTATAGGAGTTTTTAGAAAGAAGTAACACTTAAATATGGACATGGCTTCCAACAATACCAAAACATTTTGGACAATTCAATGCTCCCAACCTTGTGGGAACAGTTCGGAGCGGGCCCGTCCTCTTTCAACATGACTGTGCACCAGTGCACAAAGCAAGGTCCATAAAGACATGGTTGACATAGTCTGTTGTGGATGAACTTGACTGGCCTGCACAGAGTCCTGACCTGAACCCGATAGAACACCTTTGGGATGAATTAGAACGGAGACTGAGAGCCAGGCCTTCATCAGTGTGTGACCTCACCAATGCGCTTTTGGAAGAATGGGGGAAAACTCCTATAAACACACTCCGCAACCTTGTGGACAGCCTTCCCGGAAGATGTAATAGCTGCAAAAGGTGGGCCGTCGTCATATTGAACCCTATGGGTTAGGAATGGGATGGCACTTCAAGTTCATAAGTGAGTCAATGCAGGTGACTTTTAGAAAATATAGTGTATATTTCATATGTTTTACACGCAATTTGAACGGTAACACTGTGTTTGGATTTAGGGAAATAAAATGGTGTACTTTAATGAAGTGATCGCACCAGTAGAGGGAGCCCGTGGTCCACTAGTGTTCCACGTACCACAGTTTAGGGTCCCCCCCACGTAGCATTTGCTGCGCAACAGGGCTCGTATTTGTTGAAGATCTTTTTCTTCGTGCCCTTGGAACCTTCACGCCTCCGGAGGATCTCTGAATAGAAGTCCCAAGCCCCACACCCGTCAGGGCGGTGAGACGAGGCTAGAAACCTCCAGGGTTCAACACAAGCAGGTGTCAAGGATGCAAATACCTTCCTCACACCGGGGGGAATTTTTTTTTATTTTTGTTTTCCGCCGCTCACGGCTGCCTTAACACGCCAAGCGTCGGTCTCCTCGGTGACTTTGAGGTAAACACGCAGTTAAGCGCAAACAAACACGCCGGCGCTATGGAGACGTCGGGGGCCGTCGCTAAGTACGCAGTTAGCGGCGTCGCGCCTCTGGATGGACGTGTTGGAAGAGACGCGGGGTTTAAGGGCGGGAAGTTTGCCCTTGAGGTTGAAGCGCGGTGGGAGCCAAGGAGTCGGGTGTCGTTTCAAACTGCCGCCGCTAAGCGGAACGGCGGGTGACTGATGATGCAATAATGCGCCCTCCGCTCTGCCGTGGATGAACGCCAGAGGTGCTCCAGTGACCGTCCCCTTTAAATACGAGGCAATAAATGATGAATGCCATATATCTGACGAGTGCTAAAATCAGACCTTTATTAGTGTCAGTCTCGTCAAACATGAATTTATTGTTGCTTTAGTCCAGATGTCATCAGCCTCCTTGTTGTGGCTCCCTCTTGCTGAGCTCGCACGAGTACTGTGCCATGTGGACAACTTAATATCCCGATAAAGATATTTATCTGGATTTATATATGTGTGTGTGTGTGTGTGTGTGTGTGTGTGTGTGTGTGTGTGTGTGTGTGTGTGTGTGTGTGTGTATATCATACTTGCCAACCTTGAGACCTCCAAAATCGGGAGATTGGGTGGGGGGGTTGAGGTGGGCGGGGCTAAGGGGGAGGAGTATATTTATAGCTAGAATTCACTGAAATTCAAGTATTTCTTATACATATATATATATATATATATATATATATATATATATATATATATATATATATATATATATATATATATATATATATATATATATATATATATATATATATATATATATGTATATATATATATATATATATATATATATATATATATACATATATATATATATATATATATATATATATATATATATATATATATATATATATATATATATATATATATATATATATATATATATATATATATATATATATATGTATATATATGTATATATATATATATATATATATACACTACCGTTCAAAAGTTTGGGGTCACCCAAACAATTTTGTGGAATAGCCTTCATTTCTAAGAACAAGAATAGACTGTCGAGTTTCAGATGAAAGTTCTCTTTTTCTGGCCATTTTGAGCGTTTAATTGACCCCACAAATGTGATGCTCCAGAAACTCAATCTGCTCCAAAGAAGGTCAGTTTTGTAGCTTCTGTAACGAGCTAAACTGTTTTCAGATGTGTGAACATGATTGCACAAGGGTTTTCTAATCATCAATTAGCCTTCTGAGCCAATGAGCAAACACATTGTACCATTAGAACACTGGAGTGATAGTTGCTGGAAATGGGCCTCTATACACCTATGTAGATATTGCACCAAAAACCAGACATTTGCAGCTAGAATAGTCATTAACCACATTAGCAATGTATAGAGTGTATATCTTTAAAGTTAAGACTAGTTTAAAGTTATCTTCATTGAAAAGTACAGTGCTTTTCCTTCAAAAATAAGGACATTTCAATGTGACCCCAAACTTTTGAACGGTAGTGTGTATATATATATATATATATATATATATATATATATATATATATATATATATATATATATATATATATATATATATATATATATATATATATATATATATATATATATATATATATATATATATACAGTACAGGCCAAAAGTTTGGACACACCTTCTCATTCAATGCGTTTTCTTTATTTTCATGACTATTTACATTGTAGATTGTCACTGAAGGCATCAAAACTATGAATGAAGACATGTGGAGTTATGTACTTAACAAAAAATGGTGAAATAACCAAAAACATGTTTTATATTCTAGTTTCTTCAAAATAGCCAGCTTTTGCACTGATTGCTGTTTTGCACACTCTTGGCATTCTCTTGATGAGCTTCAAGAGGTAGTCACCTGAAAGGGTTTTCACCTTCACAGGTGTCATAGTTTTGATGCCTTCAGTGACAATCTACAATGTAAATAGTCATGAAAAGAAATTGAAATGAGAAGATCTGTTCAAACTTTTGGCCTGTACTGTATATATATATATATATATATATATATATATATATATATATATATATATATATATATATATATATATATATATATCCAGTATTTTTTGTCTATTTGGCACAACACTACGATCAACTGTCTTGTTTTTGTGTGAGGTTTAACTGTTGTGTTTAGGTTTTTTTCATGACCTGTTGTATTGGTTCTGTTATTCCCCTGATGTACTGTGATATAGTTATTACCTCTTTGTTTTTTATTTCAGATTTATTTTTTGTTTCATCTTCCCTTTATTTTTTTTTTACTTTTTTGTTTTTTCCCCTTTTTGAAGGCCCAGGTCAGACATTGGCAGTTTGTTTTTCCCCCCCATTTGTCTGTCTACTTCTTCTAGTTTGATGTTGGCTGGTTCATAGAGTGCCCTAATGACGGGTAGTTTGTGTGCTGTGGGACGTTTGGAGGTCCAGAGTAAATATTTGTTGGTTTTCTGTAAAAAGGGATTTTTTTTTGGCTGCCTTTGCGGTGGAATTTGTATGTCCAAGAATGCTCTGGTCCTGTCTATTTCCTCCTCAAGTGTGAATTGGATGTTTCCAGTCTTGCCAATGCTGTGTGTGTAAGATCCTTGTACGTGTCCCTATGTGGTTTTTTTCTATAGCATGTCATCTTCTCCAAAAGGCGGTTTTCAGTTTTGTGTTGATGGCTGTTGTTTCCAAGTCTTCCGTGAATTAACTGTTCATTATAGCTGATAACGGATTATGCGTTGTTAACCTCTCTTTTTTGGGTATATAATTCATTTGTATTGAAAGTATGTGGTATTTGCAACAAAATTAATTGTGGTGAGCATCCAACATCGGGCATCGACCATCGATAGGAACTAAGTCTTGCATTCCAAATTTTTCAATGTCGATTCCTATGTTCAGTCTGCTGACCGGAAGAATCGGTGACCACAGTTGCTCGGTAAGCAGATCGGGCTGGGCGATGTGACTGAAAATGTTATTAGCATATAAAGTCAGTGTTTTATATCGGTCGATATCGATAATTATTGATATATTTTATGATTTAAAATAGGAAGCAGAGAAAAATGCATTAAATGTTAACATTTTTATTTAAAACGTAACCTTCCTCTGATTATATATATATATATATATATATATATATATATATATATATATATATATATATATATATATATATATATATATATATATATATATATATATATATATATATATATATATATATATATATGTATATATATAATATATATATATATATATATATATATATATATATATATATATATATATATATATATATATTATATATATATATATATATATATATATATATATATATATATATATATTATATATATATATATATATATATATATATATATATATATATATATATATATATATATATATATATATATATATATATATATATATTTTACATTTTTTACATTTTTAAAAACATTTTAATGTATTATTTTTATTTTTTATTTTTTATTTTTTTCAGCACCATGACTAGGGAAGGTTGTTTGGATTGGGTAATATAAGGGAATGTTGTGCCGTTTATTTTTCCAATTATAATTGATTGAGGTAATTGGTTGAGGTAATTTCATTAGCAACAAGATGGCGTTAACATAGCAGCTATCAAAACCCTCAGCATATATGCATATGATATGAATACACCGTTTACCGCTATTGTTAATTGAACTCGGGCCATATCGCGGGCCAAATTGAAGACGCCACATTTTGGCCATCTCTGGACTACTAGATAGTAGTTTGTTCTTTGTTTCGATGAAACCATTGTATGTAATAAAAGATGGAGTTCAGAAATAAAGGGAAATCTTTATAAAAGTGTACTCTTGTGGAAAAAAAATGTCATAACTATGATATTTAAGTCCAAATGATGGATATTTGAATTTCATCGTCAATTTTCGACTCTGCCTCTTAGAAGAATCATTTGGAGCCAAAATCCAAATGAGGAACCGCAATCTGCCAAAGGCAAACGATGCCCAACCCTAGCAATGAAGTCATTTATGTCAAAGGTAGTGAGGTCTGCTATTTGACTCCCGTCTTCTGTGACGTGTTTATTGACGATGTGAAGGGTGACATCTACCGGGGTTTTAGTAAGAAGGGAAATGACCTCATGAGAAATCAACATCGCTTCTGCTTCCAGATTGTGTTGAGATTCTGTGAGCGTTATTTTAATATTTAGCAGTGGCGGTCTGTGAGGCCAAGGAGCGTTTTGTCTTATTTCATGGACGGGTTTGATAAATTACATGTGACTGAATAAATACTGTCAACAAGTGGACGTAGTGGGGTGTATTTTTTGTAGATTCTTGGGGTGATATTTGCTGCGGTTATTAAATATTCATATTGATATTGTGTTATTGTTTTGCTTTCGACTAATGGCTGCATTACTCATGCTTTAACAGGGAAAGGACCTGAATATGGAAGTAGCTCTCTTATTCTGTTTGCAAATGGATCTGTATCACCAAAAAAAAAACCCAAAAACACTGAATTAACACAGTCCCATTCCCAATTCTATATTCCAGAAACAATAGTCTAAAAAGAAAAAAATATTGCACTCTACATGGTTCAAAACATGTATTATTAAACATCCGTTTGTTCAAACAGATGCTTTATGTTGCGTCAACGGCCATGACCGAACAAAACAACTCAAACACGGTCGAACTAGAATGCAATCTTTTTCGACTGGAACGCAAATAAAAAACAATGATGTGGTGAAGCACCACCACGAGGGATAGGTACCGTATATCGACGGTATCGATTCACGTAAAATCAAACGGTGCCATAGTCCGATACCTTTGTTTCAGACTCGTCACGTCCGGTTACAGACTAAACACCGGCTCACGTAAACAATCACTCAAGCAGCAAGCTCCCTCAAAGTCATGTTGCAATGTGCAACACCAACAAAGCAAGTTTGCTTGGTAGAAAACGCTCCAACGTAAAGTAAGGCTCCACTCTTCCAAAATGCACTAGCTTGATGCTAATTTACATTGGATTTGCCATAGACAGGCGAGTTTATGTAATGGAAACTACAACTAAGATAAATGTTACAATCAAACATTCGGTGTGTACTCAGCACAATACTTACAGTATAAACACTTTGTAGGGCTCAACATAGCACAATTAGCTCCCTGGAAAAAGCCACTTCCTCGTTAGACAACATACCATATGCAGCCGATACAGCACTGCCGTCTAATTTTTTGGAAGTGCAACTGAAACTAAATGTGTAAGAAAACAAGATATAAGAACTGGGCAGCACAGTTATAATAATAATTTTTTAAATGTTACATTAAATAAATACCGTATTTTCCAGACTATAAGGCACACTTAAAATCCTTTTTTTTTCCCCCTCAAAACTTGACAGTGCGCCTAATGTAAAAAAATAAGTTTGGTTGAGCTTACCCGCCTCGAAGCTATTTTTTTTTGGTACATGGTGTAATGATAAGTGTGACCAGTAGATGGCCGTCAAACATAAGTGATAAGTGTAGGCTGCACTATGATGGCAATATGACTCAAGTAAACAACAATTTGTTCTCACCAAGTACCACCTCAAAAAGCACTTGGCTCTCCAAGTACCGCCACGATGACCAATTTTAAAATACAGTAGCGGAGTAAGCCCACGTGTTCATTTAAAAACAAGGCACAGGTTTTATTCGACAATTATATTCATCGTATTTTCCGGACTATAAGGCGCACTTAAAATCCTTTTTTATTCCTCCAAACTCGACAGTGCGCCTAATGTACGGAATAATTCTGGTTTTGCCTGCCGACCTCGAAGCTATTTTATTTGGCACATGGTGTAATGATAAGTGTCACCAGTAGATGGCAGTCAAACATAAGAGATATGTGTAGTCATCACTTTGATGGCAATATGACTCAAGTAAACAACCCCAACATGTTATATGTTCCATTGAAAAAATAGAACATTACACACGGCGCTCAAAAATCTATCAACATGTTTTAGTACGACTTTGGTAAGCTATGAAGCCGCACCGCTTGATGGATTGTACTGTGCTTCAACATAGGAGTATTATTATGGTGTGTGTATAAGGTAAGACATATTATCTGGCGTTTTGTTTCGCATTATTATCCAAAATAAACTTTTCTTACCTTCTGGTACCTGCTGATCTGTACTTGGGATCTGCATAAGTCCTGAAAATTTGTGTGCATCCGCCTTTGTAGTCCGTGGCGACATCGTAGTGGATAAGCTTCTTCTTTTTCTATATCTTCTTGTTATGGGACATTCATCCTCCGCTGTTGCCATTTCTAATATAAAGTAGTGTAAAGTTCTTACTTATATCTGTCAGTAAACTCGCCATGAAGGCTCTAAAACATACCGGTGTAGTGAGTTGACATTATTCACCCAAGGAACTTTAGTTATTGGAGCGTTCCGGTCGGAAATAAGACCGCCCACGAAACGACGCATCCGGAAGCGACTGTCAGAAAGCGGCTTGAAGATGATCTGTAAAACATAATCTAAAGAACCACTTGTGGGGGGGGCGTGGCCTGCGGGCCTGCGGCAAAGCGGGGCGTGTCAGGACCGGCTTCGAGATCAGCGGCAGGTGTGTAGATGACACAGCTGTGAGTGTTTGTCTGATCACCTGTCGCTCTGTTAAAGGCAGCAGTCGGGAGGGAGAGGGGAGAGTTGTTTTTGGTGATGGCGGTTGGTGACACTCTGAGAAAAAACATTAATGTGCTCGAGCGAGAAGGAGACGGGCAGAGAATGACTGGAAAAGGTCCCAACGAACATTTATTGAAAAATAAATTATTGTTCGCCAAGATGAACGCAGCTGTCATGTCCGTCATTGGTGGACCAAGGAACCCGGAGGAAGAGGACCTCCACACCACCATTACATGTTATGTAGACCACAAGGAGGTGTTTTACATTTACAAAAAATATTATAATAATATGATTCCTTTAATGCGCCTTATAATCCAGTGCGCCTTATATATGAAAAACGATAAAACACAGTGTTTCCCACACATTCATTTATTTGTGGCGGCCCGCCACGAAAGAATTACGTCCGCCACAAATACAAATAAAAAATAAAAAATTGTTTTAATTAATTTATTTATTTTTATTTTTTTTATTTTTTTGTTCTGTCCAGCTTCTCAAGCAAATCATATAGTTGATGTAGATGCCCATATAGGCTGTTCAGATTTACTTTACAAAAGAGAAGTGTAGGATACTTCTCTTGTTGTCTTATTTGTATTTGACCACTACTGTTTTCTGTTTATTTGTTACTGACTGTGGCAGGACACCTCTGCCTCTGTTTCACTTTATGTTGCTGGTAAATAATATGGTTGTAGTAGTAATTATTTAGTATGCACTAATTAAAGGGGCAGAGCTTTAAGAGACATTTTAGCTTTTATATTTTATAAGATATATTTTTTGTAAGAACCACAATTAATAAATATATTTCAGTGAATAACTTATTGTTCAAATCTGTATATAAATATGTACATAAAGTGTTGTAATTATATTGTAAAATGGATGGATGGATGGATGGCCGTTTAAAACAAAACTGTTATTATTAATTAGTAAGTATACAGTTTTTGAGCCTTTTTAGAGAACATCATATCATTGTAGTAAATTATGCAAATTATCGATGATGTCATGGTGACCACGCCCATAGCCACGCCCATAGCCACACCCCCACCACCACAGGTATCTTGGCAGTTTATGGGAAACACTGAAACAATAGACCTTTCATCGGCAGTGCGCCTTATAATCCGGTGCGCCCTATAGTCCGGAAAATACGGTTAATGTTGTAATCAAATAAAAATGTTTAGCACACACACGTACCGAAAATTGGTACCGTTGAGTACCAGTATCGGTTCCCACGTACCGGGAATTTTTTGGTTTTGCGACATAATTGCATCCGTCCATTTCTCCGCTCTCAATCCCGGGGCTCTGCACGCCATATTGTATTTTTCTATTCAGGAACCGTCACTTCTCCTCCCCCCCGGCACAGTCCTTCGCAACAAAAAGCACAACGACTCTCCAACGATAATGTGCTCGAATTTACACTAATTACACAAGTTGGTGACCCCGGTCCAGTGTGATCTCCGTGGCGGCCCCGAGGTGAGCAGATTAATTGAGATCATCACAAGCGTAATTGGAGATCATTTTATGTTGATGCAAAAAGGCTAACGGGTTTATCTTAACCTCAGGTCGGATTATTTCTGCTTGAATTAAAAACATTTATGAACAGGCTCTGCTTTCAATTCCTTCGGGGTTTGTGATGCTTCTTCATGTGTCAGAGGTCTGATGTCTGTTTTCTCGCCCAACCCTAGTGCCTGTCTATTTTATATCCATACACTATGTAATGGTATTCTTATTTATTGGGCTCAGTCACTACTCATAGTCGGTATCGGTATGTTATTTAGGCTGACCATATTCTGAAATCCCAAAAAGAGGACACATATATGCGTGCCAAGGCGGGCAGCACGCCAAAGCCGGGACTAGGTGAAAATTTGCCAATGATACTCGAAATTGCTTTATAAATAATATATTTATTTATATCCGGCAGTAAGTCGGACACGTTTCCAGTGAGGGTTGGACTCCGCCAAGACTGCCCTTTGTCACCGATTCTGTTCATAACTTTTATGGACAGAATTTCTAGGCGCAGTCAAGGCGTTGAGGGGATTTGGTTTGGTGGCTGCAGGATTAGGTCTCTCCTTTTTGCAGATGATGTGGTCCTGATGGCTTCATCTGGCCAGGATCTCCAGCTCTCACTGGATCGGTTCGCAGCCGAGTGTGAAGCGACTGGGATGAGAATCAGCACCTCCAAGTCCGAGTCCATGGTTCTCGCCCGGAAAAGGGTGGAGTGCCATCTCCGGGTTGGGGAGGAGACCCGGCTCCGAGTGGAGGAGTTCAAGTACCTCGGAGTCTTGTTCACGAGTGAGGGAAGAGTGGATCATGAGATCGACAGGCGGATCGGTGCGGCGTCTTCAGTAATGCGGACGTTGTATCGATCCGTTGTGGTGAAGAAGGAGCTGAGCCGGAAGGCAAAGCTCTCAATTTACCGGTCAATCTACGTTCCCATCTTCACTTATGGTCATGAGCTTTGGGTTATGACCGAAAGGACAAGATCACGGGTACAAGCGGCCGAAATGAGTTTCCTCCGCCGGGTGGCGGGGCTCTCCCTTAGAGATAGGGTGAGAAGCTATGCCATCCGGGAGGAGCTCAAAGTAAAGCCGCTACTCCTAAAGTGTCTTGCCCAAGGACACAACGGCAGTCACTAGGATGGCAGAAGCGGGGATCGAACCCGAAACCCTCAAGTTGCTGGCACGTTCCTGCTTTGCACACAGTTCATTCTGCTTCCCATGTGTCACGGCCAGGACGAAAACACGGATACTTTCCCCGCAAATCATCCGTGAAGTTGCATTTACGTTTCGGCTTCTCTCTTGTGTCCTGTCTGTCTCTCTACTGTCTCGCTCTCTCGCTCTCTGTCTCTGCCCCTCCCACACGAATGTTGCTGCGTGCGAAAACCTTCACAATTTGTTTTGTTTTCAACCCCTTTCTTAACCCTGGACGTACATTGAAAATACACGCAACCCTAACTCAAAATACCGGACATTTGAGGCATTTAAGAAACTCCGCCCGGACAAAAGAGGACATGTCCGGGGAAAAGAGGACGTATGGTCAGTTTAATGTTATTTAAACAAAACAAAACAAAAGATTGGTGAATGCAATATCATTCTTAAAAAGTGCATTAGTAAGAACAAATAGTTTGTGAATAGTGTTTTCAGGATTTGCATTTTTTCCGGAGTCCAAATGAAACATTCCATTTTGTGATGGCACTTGGCACATCCTTGTTCTTTGGGGGCTTACCAGAATTTGAACAGAAGCCAGGCGTTACTGCTCCCAGACTCCTGCTGTTTTCTACTTCCTCAGTAAATTAGTGTGCCGGTCATTCCGCACCCCGGGGCTCTCCCCCAGGCTCCTCAGACCACCAGCTGGTGTGTTCAGACCTGTATTTAGCGCACCCCTGTCAGTATTTAACCTTACCGTGTGGCGTCTTCTTCTGACCAGGATCATGTGAGGAAGACGATCTATTTTGTCGCTTTTAGCAAAACGTGTTGTCGGCATTTAACCCGGGGAGCATATCCGGCTTGTAGTTCAGCGGAGTGGGCGACACAGACGGCAACGTGGGCGCTTGGAAGAGAGGAAGCAGGATTCAAACCATCATTACTGGACAGCCTCATGGGCCACACCTTAATTGAACAACTTAAGGGCATGTCTGCAACACTAGACATGACTAGGATGGACTAGTTTCCCAGTCAACTACATTTCTCCATTGGGTTCCTGAACAGAATAATAGTTAAAGCTTCAGTAATGGAAAAAAACAAAGATTTTAGTCTTAGTTAGTCTTGTTTTAATAAACCCAAAACCAGTGAAGTTGGCACGTTGTGTAATTGGTAAATAAAAACAGAACACAATGATTTGCAAATCCTTTTCAACTTATATTCAATTGAATAGACTGCAAAGACAAGATATTTCATGTTCGAATTGAGAAACTTAATTTATATTTTTATAGTTTCCAAAAACAATTGGAAATGTGGACTCGTCAGACCACAGAACACTTTTCCGCTTTGCATCAGTCCATCTTAAATGAGCTCGGGCCCAGCGAAGCCGGCGGCGTTTCTGGGTGTTGTTGATAAATGGCTTTCGTTTTGCATAGTAGAGTTTTACCTCGCACTTACAAAGGTAGCGACCAACTGCAGTTACTGACAGTGGTTTTCTGAAGTGTTCCTGAGCCCATGTGGTGATATCCTTTACACACTGATGTCGCTTTTTGATGCAGTGCCGCCTGAGGGGATCGAAGGTCCGTAAGATCATCGCTTAAGTGCAGTGATTTCTCCAGATTCTCGGAACCTTTTGATGATATTACTGACCGTAGATGGTGAAATCCCTAAATTCCTTGCAATAGCTGGTTGAGAAATGTTGTTCTTAAACTGTTGGACAATTTTCTCACGCATTTGTTCACAAAGTGGTGACCCTCGCCCCATCCTTGTTTGTGAATAACATGGAAGCTGCTTTTATACCCAATCATGGCACTCACCTGTTCCCAAATTAGCCTGTTCACCGGTGGGATGTCCGAATAAGTGTTTTATGAGCATTCCTCAACGTTCTCAGTCTTTTTTGCCACTTGCGCCAGCTTTTTTGAAACAAAATCAAATTCCAAATGAGCTAATATTCGCAAAAAATAACAAAAGTTTTCCAGTTCGAATGTTAAATATCTTGTCTTTGCAGTCTATTTAATTGCATATAGGTTGAAAAGGATTTGCAAGTTATTGTATTCTCTTTTTATTTACGATTTACACAACGTGCCAACTTCACTGCTTTTGGGGTTTGTGGTTTTGTTACAGTTTTGTTGGCAGCACTTCTTTCCTCCCTTGTTGATCCTCTTGTTGCTAGGAGCGCTGATTGTACACACCGGCCCCTGTTTGATGTTTAGGACACGCACCGGAGGCCAATCCCAATCAAGCATCGTTTTCGCTTTACCTGACGCTACGTACTTGCTATAGGCTAAAGTTTTTGTTTCATGTTTTGCTATGCTACGCTAAGAGTTTGTGCCTTAGGCTTCACGTGCGTTTCCTGTCGCCGATCGCTAATTAACGAGCTTTATAAGCCAGCTTTGCTTGTCTGAACATTGTTGCATGTAGTTTTGCTTCTGGTTAGTCTGGCTTTGTTTCATGTTTGTTTGCGATTGTTTGTTTGTGCTTAGCTTTTTCTGCCTTCTACGCCCTATGGTCCGGAAAATACTGTGTACTTTTTTGACAACCGTGTTGAAGGTACATTAGACATTTTGCATTTCAGTATTTTTCTGTTGTTTTCTCAGGGTATCAAACAAAACATAAAAAAAAGACCCCTACTTGATGACTCAGATTTCCATTTCTAACGTTGCAAATTGTAGTCAAAAGCAATAATTAGAGTTGAGAAAATGACCGTGTCTGCAAATTGCCTTTTGTTGATGGCCTGTTCTCCCGCCGCGCACCCTCGCTAAAGGCCTCAGCTGATAGAACTGCAGCAGAATGTTTTAATTGGAGCCTCCCGCCTTATTGGCTTTGCTTGCTTGTCAGCAACCAGTGAGAAATTTGAATCGACAAATGCATAAGAAAGGTGTGCAGTACATAAATGCATGCCAAGAAAAGGTCAATGGAAAGAAATTATGTATTATATACGGACTACCTCGGGTCTTTTTTAAAGTCAGACGGCGTTTAAAATTAAAACAAGGCTCCCGGGCAATAATCCTTGCACCTTTGAGACGGATCGGTTGAGAATTGCGGAGCTTTGACAAAACCTCTACGGACACGCGCTGCAGCAGCCCAGGGCGAAATCCTGCGCAGGTCTGCCAGTTTGTGTGGATGACAATTAATCAAAGCGCCACACAGCGTGTGTTCTAACCAGGACTGAGTAAAGACATCGGGTGTTAAGTCAGCGTGCCGTGAAACCTTCATTCGACAATTTGATTCGAGGTGACTGGACCGTCAGGAGCGGTCAAATACACACATACTGTACATATACATTCACTGTACAAACATACATATAGACATACTGTACATATACATTCACTGTACAAACATACATATAGACATACATGTACGTATACATTCACCGTACAAACATACATATAAACATACTGTACATATACATTCACTGTACAAACATACATATACACATACATGTACATATACATTCCCTGTACAAACATACATATACACATACTGTACATATACATTCACTGTACAAACATACATATACACATACTGTACGTATACATTCACCGTACAAAAATACATATACACATACTGTACATATACATTCACTGTACAAACATACATATACACATACTGTACGTATACATTCACTGTACAAACATACATATACACATACTGTACATATACATTCACTGTACAAACATACATATACACATACTGTACATATACATTCACTGTACAAACATACATATACACATACTGTACGTATGCATTCACTGTAAAAACATACATATACACATACTGTACATATACAAGTACATATACATACATACACTCATGCATATAATCACGTTTCATCAAACATAAATGAATGTTGTTGCCCTAGGGCAGGGGTCGGCAACCCAAAATGTTGAAAGAGCCATATTGGACCAAAAAAAACAAAAACAAATCTGTCTGGAGCCGCAAAAAATTAAAAGCCATATTACATGTGTCATGAGATGTACATTTAATTAAGAGGACTTAAAGGAAACTAAATTAGCTCAAATATAGCTACAAATTAGGCATAATGATGCAATATGTACATGTAGCTAGCCTAAATAGCATGTTAGCATCGATTAGCTTGCAGTCATGCAGTGGCCAAATATGTCTGATTAGCACTTCACACAAGTCAATAACATCAACAAAACTCACCTTTGTGCACTCATGCACAACGTTAAAAGTGTGGTGGACAAAATGAGACAGAAAAAGAAGTGGCATAAAACACGTCCTAGAAAGTCGGAGAAAGTTATGCATGTAAACAGACTATACGGTGAGTTCAAGGACCGCCAAAATAAGTAGGACAAAACGGCGCTCGCCAAATACTTGAATCAGTGAAGCATATTTAATATAAACAGTGGGATTTATAACAATTACGGAGGTTTGTGTCATGTTTGTCCTCCTACAGAAACCATACTAAAACAAAAAAAATGATTTTTTTTCCCCTCATCTTTTTCCATTCTTCATACATTTTTGAAAAATCTCCAGAGAGCCACTAGGGCGGCGCTAAAGAGCCGCATGCGGCTCTAGAGCCGCGGGTTGCCGACCCCCGCCCTAGGGTAAACTGGGTAACACTTGGCACACTGACAAAGCTTAACCTATTACTACTATAACAATCTACAAGGTTAATATAGCTGGCTTCTCTTTCTCCCCCTCCATTTTTCTGCTTTATTGTGTATCTCAAGTTATCATTACGTAAAAGTATTGTTGCATTTGAACAACTGTATTGTTGATAATAAAGGTAAATTATAGGTATTGTTCATTATCAATAGCGCTATTTTATTGTTATTTGTATTGCTCCATTTGTAGTGTAATAATGCTCATTGTCATTTCTGTATTATTTTTTATTTCACTAACTGCTTCTTTGCTATCACTTTGACCATCATATTTGTACATGTCCTATTTTCTAATGTTGCTCTATTGTTGTTGTTGTTGTTGTGTTTGCTGTTGTTGTTTTTGTCTCTCTGTCTAATCCCCCTCTTGTCCCCACAATTTCCCCCTCTGTCTTCCTTTTTTTCCTCTTTCTATCCCCTCCTGCTCCGGCCCGGCTGCATCTAATGATAATATAAATACATTTAATAAAGTCAAATACAAAGAAAAAATAAAAAAATTGCCCGATATCTGTATTGAACCGATACAATGCTAGCACAAATCATAGTACATACTTCTATTATTTTGTAGTGTAGTTCTGTGTAATATGATTAGAAATATACAGCACAGGCCAAAAGTTTGGACACACCTTCTCATTCACTGCGTTGTTTCATTTATTTTCATAACTATTTACATTGTAGATTGTCACTGAAGGCATCAAAACTATGAATGAACACATGTGGAGTTATGTACTTAACCCTTAAAAGGGTGACATAACTGAAAAAATGTTTTATATTCAATTTTTTTCAAAATAGCCACCTTTTGCTCTGATTACTTTTTCGCGCACTCTTGGCATTCTCTCGATGAGCTTCAAGAGGTAGTCAGCTGAAATGGTTTTCACGTCACAGGTGTGCTTGAAGCCCATCGAGAGAATGCCAAGAGTGCGCGGAAGCGCTCGCCTCTTTTCTTTTCGACCCTCGTCCCTTCCCTATGCGGGTGTACGGAAACAACAGGTGGAAATTAAAGTGCAGAACTGTATAAATAAAATAAATGACAAAATATAACAAATGTGCTACTTTATACATATATATATATATATACATATATATATATATATATATATATATATATATATATATATATATATATATATATATATATATATATATATATATATATATATATATATATACATACATAAATATATATACACATACATCTATATATATATATATATATATATATATATATATATATATATATATATATATATATATATATATATATATATATACACATACATATATATATACATATATTGATACATATATATATAAATATATGTATGTGTGGGAAAAAAATCACAAGACTATTTCATCTCTACAGGCCTGTTTCATGAGGGGTTTTCCTCAATCCTGAGGATTGAGGAAAACCCCTCATGAAACATATATATATATATATATATATATATATATATATATATATATATATATATATATATATATATATATATATATATATATATATATATATATATATATATATATATATAAATATATTTACTGTATATATATGTATGTATGTATATATATATATGCATGTATATTTACATATATATACTGTATATATATATATATATATATTTACTGTATATAAATGTATGTATGTATATATATATATATATGCATATATATTTATATATATATATATACTATAAATATATTTACTGTATATAAATGTATGTATGTATATATATATGCATATATATTTATATATATATATATATATATATATATATATATATATATATATATATATATATATATATATATATATATATATATATATATATATATATATATATATATATATATATATATACAAAGTAGCACATTTATTATATTCTGTCATTTATTTTATTTATACAGTTATATACATATATCCATATATATATGTATATATATTTATATATATATATACTGTATATATATGTATATGTATATGTATATATATATATATATGTATTGCTATATTTACACTGTATTTCATCATAGCAAGGGTTGATCTCTGTTGAAACCTCTGCAATATTCATCATTTACATATTTTTTTCTGCAGGTTTTCATTGTATTGCATTGAGTAAAGTCAATTTTCCATGTATTGCCTGATAATGGCTATGTAATATGATATAATTTCACGGGAGCATGTTAGAATGCCGGCCGAGGTGCATGAACATTGCGTATACCTGACGCAAGTGAAATTATACAGTACAGAGAGTTTGCCTTTTCATTATTCCAGCTGGGTAATATCATCTCTTTTAGGCCAGTGCTTTGCACTACAGAGCCGGGGTGATGTAATTCTGTCACAGCGCAAAATGAAATGCCTTTAGCCTTTATCATCTTCGGGGAAATTCTACATTATATGGGCAGAGAAAACAACGAGGTTAGGTGGATAGCGAAACGCATTGCAACAGTATGAAGGCGGTTGGTGCAATGTCTCTGAGTACGTACTGTACATGCAGTGTCTTTGTGTCGTTTCATGAAAATAAAAAACCTGCCATCATGGTTTTTTTTTTATAATGATGAACTCAAGAGTTAACAAAACAATCTTTGTGTTAGGGTTGTAGGCTAATCCAGCCACTAGTATAGTATCGCGGTGCTAATGCATCAAAAACGGCACTATACTCTGTTTGAAAAGTACCGGTTCCCGGGCATGAAGGTGGTTTTACGAGCAGAGGAGCATGTTCGGCAGCGCACAATCACAGAGTACTTACAAGCAGACACAGTATGCAGACAGAAAAGGGAGAAGAGACGCATTTTGGCCTAAAAATTGACAATAAAGGTGAAGTTATAACACTGAAACGCCCTCAGGAAGAGGTGCTTTAAAACATGGTTAGCTAGCTAGCAGCGGACATCCATCCGCAGTCGGCAGTGTTTTAGCTACTTTTAAATCACTATTCCTCGCCTCCATGGCGACGAATAAAGTGAATTTCTCACTATCAAACTGTAGTGTCAATATCATAAAGTGTAGTATTATTATAAAACTCTAGTGTCACTATCATAAAGTGTAGTGTCACCATCATAGAGTGTAGTGTCACCATCATAAAGTGTAGTGTCACTATCACAAAGTGTAGTGTCACTATCATAAAGTGTAGTGTCAATATCATAAAGTGTAGTGTTATTATCAAACTGTAGTGTCACTATCATAAAGTGTAGTGTCACCATCATAAAGTGTAGTATCACTATCACAAAGTGTAGTGTCACCATCATAATGTGTAGTGCCACTATCATAAAGTGTAGTATCCCTATCATAAAGTGTAGTGTCACCATCACAAAGTGTAGTGTCACTATCGCAAAGTGTAGTGTCACCATCATAATGTGTAGTGTCACTATCATAAAGTGTAGTGTCACTATCATAAAGTGTAGTGTCAATATCATAAAGTGTAGTGTTATTATCAAACTGTAGTGTCACTATCATAAAGTGTAGTGTCACCATCATAAAGTGTAGTATCACTATCACAAAGTGTAGTGTCACCATCATAATGTGTAGTGCCATTATCATAAAGTGTAGTATCCCTATCATAAAGTGTAGTGTCACCATCACAAAGTGTAGTGTCACTATCGCAAAGTGTAGTGTCACCATCATAATGTGTAGTGTCACTATCATAAAGTGTAGTGTCACAATCCTAAAGTGTAGTATCACTATCATAAAGTGTAGTGTCACTATCATAAAGTGTAGTATCCCTATCATAAAGTGTAGTGTCACCATCATAAAGTGTAGTGTCACCATCATAAAGTGTAGTGTCACCATCATAAAGTGTAGTGTCACTATCATAAAGTATAGTGTCACCATCATAAAGTGTAGTGTCACTATCACAAAGTGTATTGTCACTATCATAAAGTGTAGTGTCACTATCATAAAGTGTAGTATCCCTATCATAAAGTGTAGTGTCACCATCATAAAGTGTAGTGTCACTATCATAAAGTGTAGTGTCACTATCATAAAGTGTAGTGTCACCATCATAAAGTGTAGTGTCACTATCACAAAGTGTAGTGTCACTATCATAAAGTGTACTGTCACTATCATAAAGTGTAGTGTCACCATCATAAAGTGTAGTGCCACTTTCATAAAGTGTAGTATCCCTATCATAAAGTGTAGTGCCACCATCATAAAGTGTAGTATCCCTATCATAAAGTGTGGTGTCACCATCATAATGTGTAGTGCCACTATCCTAAAATGTAGTATCCCTATCATAAAGTGTAGTATCCCTATCATAAAGTGTAGTGTCACTATCTTAAAGTATAGTGCCACTACCATAAAGTGTAATGTCACTATTGCAAAGTGTAGTGTCACTATCATAAAGTGTAGTGTCACTATCACAAAGTGTAGTGTCACTATCGTAATGTGTAGTGTCACTATCATAAAGTGTAGGGTCACTATCATAAAGTGTAGTGCCACTATCATAATGTGTAGTGTCACTATCATAAAGTGCAATGTCACTATCATAAAGTCTAGTGTCACCATCATAAAGCGTAATGTCACTATCATAAAGTGTAGTGTCACTATTATAAAGTGTAGTGTCACTATCATAAAGTGTAGTGTCACTATCATAATGTGTAGTGTCACCATCATTATGTGTAGTGTCACCATCATAAAGAGTAATGTCACTATACTTATTTGTAGAGTCACCATCATTATGTGTAGTTTCACCATCATAAAGTGTAGTGTCACTATCATAAAGTGTAGTGTCACTATTATAAAGTGTAGTGTCACCATCATAAAGTGTAGTGTCACTATCACAAAGTGTAGTGTCACTATCATAAAGTGTAGTGTCACCAGCATAAAGTGTAACGTCACTATCATATAGTGTAGTGTCACCATCATAAAGTGTAACGTCACTATCATAAAGTGTAGTGTCACCATCATAAAGTGTAACGTCACTATCATAAAGTGTAGTGTCATTATCATAAAGTGTAGTGTCACTATCATAAAGTGTAGTGTCACTATCACAAAGGGTAGTGTCACTATCATAAAGTGTTGTGTCACCATCATAAAGTGTAATGTCACTATCATAAAGTGTAGTGTCACCATCATAACGTGTAATGTCACTATCATAAAGTGTAGTGTCACCATCATAAAGTGTAATGTCACTATCTTAAAGTGTAGTGTCACTATCATAAAGTGTAGTGTCACCATCATAAAGTGTAACGTCACTATCATAAAGTGTAGTGTCCTATCATACATTGTAGTGTCACTATCATAAAGTGTAGTTACACTATCACAAAAGGTAGTGTCACTATCATAAAGTGTTGTGTCACCATCATGAAGTGTAATGTCACTATCATAAAGTGTAGTGTCACTATCATAAAGAGTAATGTCACTATCATAAAGTGTAGTGTCACCATCATAAAGTGTAATGTCACTATCTTAAAGTGTAGTGTCACTATCATAAAGTGTAGTGTCACCATCATAAAGTGTAACGTCACTATCATAAAGTGTAGTGTCACTATCATAAAGTGTAGTGTCACTGTCACAAAGGGTAGTGTTGTGTCACCATCATAAAGTGTAATGTCACTATCATAAAGTGTAGTGTCACCATCATAAAGTGTAATGTCACTATCATAAAGTGTAGTGTCACCATCATAAAGTGTAATGTCACTATCATAAAGTGTAGTGTCACTATCATAAAGTGTAGTGTCACTATCATAAAGTGTAGTGTCACTATCACAAAGGGTAGTGTCACTATCATAAAGTGTTGTGTCACCATCATAAAGTGTAATGTCACTATCATAAAGTGTAGTGTCACCATCATAAAGTGTAATGTCACTATCATAAAGTGTAGTGTCATTATCATAAAGTGTAGTGTGACCATCATAAAGTGTAACATCACTATCATAAAGTGTTGTGTCACCATCATAAAGTGTAACGCCACTATCATAAAGTGTAGTGTCACCATCATAAAGTGTAACGCCACTATCATAAAGTGTAGTGTCACCATCATAAAGTGTAACGTCACTATCATAAAGTGTTGTGTCACCATCATAAAGTGTAACGTCACTATCATAAAGTGTTGTGTCACCATCATAAAGTGTAGTGTCACTATCATAAAGTGTAGTGTCACCATCATAAAGTGTAATGCTGCTTCCAAGGAGTGCAGACGTGTCTCTGATTGCTCCTGCTTGCTTGCTGCTTTGTTCGCTTTTAAATCATTCTACAAGTTTTGAAAACAAGTTTATTCCCTTTCTCTTAAGTAAACCAAGACGCTCTGAATCATGTTCATGCTTTTTATTTAAACGTTGTATGCGTTTTACAATCCTTCTGACAAGTCCGCGACAACAACCCTCTCAACATGACTGTAGGAGTAACTCAAACAATGGCTCCCTGTGAAAGATGTTGGATATATCAACAAGACATTTGTGCGCTAAAAGCAAGGATTTTTTTTTTCCGGGAAAGCAAAAAAGGACTTCATTGGACACTCGCAGTGGAATCCAGAGGTGAGAAGTCATCATTGAACTCGAGATCCAAGGGGGAAGAAACTGTTAGGCACAACCTGAAGCTAAATGATATAATTTATTTTCCCCAAGACTGTGTAAAGTCACTTTCAATCAACTCGGTGCTAAACCGTAGCCAGGTCAGAATGTTGGTATCCATGTAATTGTCAGGTTCAAACACTGATGACATCTATTAAACAAGACAAGAGGCAAAGAATTAAACAGAGACAGAATTCAATTTGGATTCAATATTGAGGAGAGTCATCTGGACACACTGTACCCTCGCACAGTATCTCAGCACGCTCTGCCACAAGATTGCACTCCTCCTTCTTTGTTTGACTTTCTCCTCTCACCTGACCACCGCTTCCACTTCCAGAGGGAAGTGGGTCGTAAACAGCGTTGCCTTTGGTTACAGAATAGTTCAAAAGAAGAGGTCGTAAAATAGTTCAAAAAGAGTTCCATAAAATAGTTCAAAAAGAGTTCCATAAAATACTTCAAAAAGAGTTCCATAAGATAGTTCAAAAAGAGTTCGTAAAATACTTCAAATAGAGTTCGTCTGGAAATTGGGCAGATCCTGTCATCTCTCTGCTTTGAAGTCCTTCGGTTAGAACATTATCTTCCTGTTGATTACCATACATGAAAGAACACAGGAACACCTTCATCTTGCTTTCCCTCTACACAGTGGAGTTTTACGAGCCTTACTCTTGGTAGGTTTCAAAGACGGCCTTTTGTTTTCTTGCCTGGAACTCATTTCAACACAAAGTTTTTTGTGATAACTTACAAACAATTATTCTAACAGTAATATCACCCAGAATAAAACAAGATTTTTCTACACTGTCACATCCAAATATCACAAACAAAGAGATTGCACTCCTTCTTTGTTTGACTTTCTCCTCTCACCTGACCACCGCTTCCACTTCCAGAGGGAGGTGGGTCGTAAACAGCGTTGCCTTTGGCTACAGAATAGTTCAAAAGAAGAGGTCGTAAAATAGTTCAAAAAGAGTTCCATAAAATAGTTCAAAAAGAGTTCCATAAAATACTTCAAAAAGAGTTCCATAAGATAGTTCAAAAAGAGTTCGTAAAATACTTCAAATAGAGTTCGTCTGGAAATTGGGCAGATCCTGTCATCTCTCCGCTTTGAAGTCCTTCGGTTAGAACATTATCTTCCTGTTGATTACCATACATGAAAGAACACAGGGACACCTTCATCTTGCTTTCCCTCTACACAGTGGAGTTTTACGAGCCTTACTCTTGGTAGGTTTCAAAGACGGCCTTTTGTTTTCTTGCCTGGAACTCATTTCAACACAAAGTTTTTTGTGATAACTTACAAACAATTATTCTAACAGTAATATCACCCAGAATAAAACAAGATTTTTCTACACTGTCACATCCAAATATCACAAACAAAGAGAAGTTAGCGCAAAGCCTCAGACGGACAGAGCAAGTGTGCCAAGAACCAAAGTCAAAGATGCGCTTCTCCTTGGAGACGGCGCCATACCTAACGTAAACCCAAACAAAATGGTTAGATGCAGCTTTCCAAGTGCCACCGTCTCAGTCATCTCAAAGCAGCGACCCTAGGTCTTGGCTGAACACCAAGGGATCAAACAGCTAAAAGTGCGTGTGGATTCCGTGGACGTCAGAAACCAACAGTCTGAAATCCTGTAGATAGACTTTAATACACTATTTGAAAGTGTTGATCAAGTATCAGTGGACCACTCCCAAACATCGACAGGAGGATAAAAAAATTCAGTAGGCTGCCTCAGCTGAATAAATGGCTGACCAAAGTCTGAGTCCAGGGGACTGCATTTTATTGACAACTTCAATCTCTTCTGGCAAAGAGAGGCTCAGATTCCAGGGAAAGGCCCACGCCTGAACAAAGGTGGAGTGAGACGACTGACGGATAACACTCTCCATGCTCTGAGGCATCCGAATAGGCCTGGACCGGGTCCTGTGCTTTCACAAAGGAGAGAGAAGGGGAGCGGAAGAAGAACTCCTCATCCACTGCCACATAGGAACCCAGAAACAGACTCAGCCACAGCAACTACAGCAGCAACTCCAGTATCCCTAAAACAAGATTCTGATACAGCAACTCCTCCATCAGCATCACCTTCATCACGGCCCTCACCACAAACCTGGATCCCGCCTGCTGCATCTACACCCTCCAGAGATGCTTCACTGTCATTCTCCTCTCCATCGTCACCCATGAAACTTCCTGACCAGGGATTAAAATGATTCCCCTTACTCCATGGCTATGGACGATCAAGGATTCTCTCATTAAAAAAAATATTGCGCCCCTCTTCCTCCTCAGCCTGTTCAATTAACCAAAGCTGCCCCAGCTTGGCCCCCGCCAGCGGTGCCCGTAGTTGTTATTCCCAACAACGTCAATACTGTTGTCTAGGTTGCTAAGGACCTCAGTGCTGATAAACATCACATCAACCCTAGGCCCATTAAAACAATAACTACTATCATAGCACAAAGATTAATTAAGAGACATACAGTTAGACCAGTGGTTCTTAACCTGGGTTCGATCGAACCGTAGGGGTTCGGTGAGTCGCCTCAGGGGTTCGGCGGAGGTCAAAACACACCCGACTTATCGTGTAAATACAAACTTCTCCCTATCGGCGTATTACGGATACGGCAACAGCTGATATGGTTTGCAGGTGTGTAATTTGTTGTGAGTTTATGCACTGTGTTGGTTTTGTTGTTTGAACAAGGTGATGTTCATGCACGGTTCATTTTATGCACCAGTAAAAAAACATGGTAACACTTTGGTATGGGGAACATATTCACCATTAATTAGTTGCTTATTAACATGCAAATTAGTAACATATTGGCTCTTAACTAGTCATTATTAAGTACTTATTAATGCCTTATTTGGCATGGCCTTATTATAACCCTAACCCTCTAACCCTGACCCTAACCCTAATCAAATAACTTTAAATTAAGTCTTTATTACTTAGAATATGTTCCCCATACTAAAGTGTTACCAAAAACATATAACTTTGTCTTGAATTTGAAAAAAAAAAACATTTTATTTTTCACTAAAGAAGGGTTCGGTGAATGCGCATGTGAAACTGGTGGGGTTCGGTACCTCCAACAAGGTTAAGGACCACTGAGTTAGACTATCTGATCAGAGAAATGTAAACCACATTACTTTGAAGAACACAATGTTTAGGACAACTCTAGATAAATCTCAAACACAAAGTACTTAATGTCAGGTCTTTATGTAACAAGTCATTTTTAATGAATGATTTAATTTCCTTTTACAATATCAATACTCTGTTTTTAACTGAGACATGGCTCCACATAAACACAGCAAAGGCCGATCGAAACTAGCCCACCTCACTTCAACTTAATGTTTGAGACGCAACAAAACCAGAAGGGTGGGGGTGTTTGTGCCATATTCAGGGGAAATATCCGCACCCACAAAATTGTCATTTGGGGTTTTTCTGTCAAGTATGGAGATAAAACAATCATCCATACTTTATATCACTATCTACTTGGGATGATACTCGAAACCGGTTTTCCCGGTTGTTCGATAAGAAAAGAACCGAGTCCTCGGACTCGAATCCCTTTTTGAGAACCGGTACCCGTTATCGAGACCACTATAGTAAAGAAAAAGATTTGGTTCTTTATTCGAATCCCTGGGAACGAATCCCAAATGGGAAATGTTATGCCCATTTGATTGTAGACTCTTACTGACACCTTGTGGCGATATGAAAATACTATGCATCAATAGTTTGGGCACTTCCGGGTTGGCGAGTCAGTCCAGTTCATGAGACAATTGAGAAGTAGAAAAGTTGTGTTAGATAAGTCTGTAAGTAAACTGTTTAACTTGTTTATGTAACTCAATATTAAGGTGGAAAGTGGTTACATTTAAAACTACGATGTTTATTGAAAAATGATTTTTGTGCACTGTTTCAATGGATGTTTTGAGGACTTAAAATGGCTGCCAGTCGTGTATTTCAACCATCGAAATAGTTTCAACACTCAGAAGTATTTGTTTGATGATAGTACTGTATATTTGTGTGAAGCTAATATTTACATATTGTGTATTACATTTCAGTATGTTAATTGAATTACATAGCTTATACATTTGTCATTGTGTGTATTTCCGTTAAAATAAAAAAAAGACAGTCCAGTGCAAGACAAAAGTAAAGATAGGAAAAGACAAAGCAAGATCAACAACAATAAAGAGTCTAAATGGATTAATCTGCTTTGGACCTTTTTAGACGTCTTGGATTGTTTGTTAGCTGTCTGCCTGTGTGTGTAGTTAGTATGTTCCAATAGCAGCAGAAGTGCACTTTTTGGAGAGCTGTATTATTTTCTGTTTTGTGCCCAAGGGACTGATTTTATTTAACACTATATTATTATTTATACACCTATAGTGATCACAGAGACAGGTTGTTTTTGTGTTACTGTATATATTTGTTTTTCTGAAAAATCCCACTTAATATACTTTGGGTAACAACAGTCAATATATATATATATTTTTTTTTAGTGGGGTAACAGTCAATATTTATTTATTTATGAATTTTTTTTTATTATAAAATAAAAGTGAGCTTTTGTTAAACCAAATATTGTGTTTTTTTCCATATACAACAACCTATCTGGATTCGATAAGAGAATCGATAAGGAATCGGTTCGATAAGAGGATTCGATAATAGGCTCGAACTCGATAATTTCTTATCAAACATCATCCCTACTATCTACAGACCACCACAGAATTCATTTTTTAAAAGATTTTATGGAAGTACTTTCAGTTGTGTGCACTGACTTTGACAGTTTGATCATCACAGGGGACTTAAATGTGCATGTGGATGCAGCCAATGACAGGAATGCTAAAGAAGTCAGTGCTGTCCTTGAAATGTTTGGCCTAACTCAGCAGGTAACATAGCTCACCCACAACAGAACCCACACTCTTGATTTGATCTTTACTAAGGGTCTTGCTATTTCAAACGTCATGTTATCAATGCTGCTTTATCAGATAATGTCTGTGTTTTCTTTCGACTTGTCTGTCAGACCCGAACCAGCAGTTGGGTCTGCGACTGTTAGGGGAAGATTCATAAATGATAGCAGTTTGTGGAAATGATTAGGTTTGAAAGCACCCCATATGCTAATGTTGATGATCTGTTGAACTCCTACACACTATTGCTCCTGTCAAGGTTAGAATGGTTAAAAGTAGGCAAAAGGTGCCATGGAAAAAGGACGACTCGATCTGGGCACAGAAAAGGGAGCGCTGGAAAGCCGAACCAAAATGGGGCAAATCAAAGTCCCAAGCTCACTATGTGATGTACAAAAAACAAGCTGAATGTGTTCAACCAGACTTTTCTGAAATCATCACAAACTGTAGTAACAACTCGCATGTCCTGTTGGCAACCGTACACAGAATACCAAACCCTCCAATTTCACTTCCAGTAGAACTTCTTTCTGCATCAAAGTGCACTGAGTTTGCGATATTCTTTCACGATGAAGTTCGAGGCATTAAAATGCAATCATTCCTGGAAAACAAATAACTACTCTGCAGCCAGCTAGTCAACTCGACCTGGCACATTTCACTCTTGGCACTGACAAAAAAAAAAAACAGTTGAAGAAATAATCCGCAGTGAGTCCATTAGCATGCTGTTGTGTTGAGTTACCCACTAGATTTCTAAAGTCTGTGTAGAGAAGCTTGTCACCACAATTCGCTCGTTTAGTCAGACTGGAACATTTCCAAAGGCCCTAAAAACACTGCTGTCATTAAGCCCCTCCTCAAGAAGAGAAGTCTCGATGCCACGGTACTGAAGAGCTATCGGCCCGTATCTTAGTGTTTTTCTCCTATTTAACGATGTGTTTGATATTTTCCAATAAGGCTTTAGTTCCCACCACAGAACTGAAAGAGCTCTGATCAAGGTGACAAATGATATCCGCCTGATCACAGACGCAGGACAAGTCTCAGTCCTGGTTCTGCTGGATTTGAGCTCTGCCTTTGACACAGTTGACCGTACTATCTTAATGCAGAGGTTAGAAAACTGGGTGGGAATATCTGGTTCGGTTCTTAACTGGTTCAAGTCCTATCTCGATCACAGGACATTGGTATCTGTGTCTCTGACCAAATGGCTATAACCTGTGGGGTTCCTCGGGGCTCGATTTTGGGACCCCTGTCAACTTGTCCATGCTGCCACTAGGTCAGCTAATACGCAGCTTCAATGTGTCCTATCACAACTACGCAGATGACACCCAGATCTACGTGTCGCTGACGGCAGGCGAACGCCGGCCTGTCACCTTGTCACTGCATGGAACGGATCAGTGTGTGGATGCAAAACCATTTTCTTCAGCTAGACAAAACTGAGATCATTGTCTTTGGCCCACAGAAGCAAAGAGAAGCGGTTATTAGTCTCCTTGAGACCCTCTCACTGAAACCTTTTAATAAGGTTAGAAATCTAGGGGTAATAAAGGACTCAGACTTGAACTTTAGCAGCCATCAGCAGCCTTTTACCACCTGAAAAACATTGCCAAAATTAGAGGAATAAAGTCTAAATCAGACTTAGAAAGACTAATCAATGCCTCTGTCTCCAGCAGGTTAGACGTGGCCTTCTCACTGGGCTCTTTAAACCAGCTGTAAATCAGCTGCAGTAAAACCAGAATACTGCTGCTCCAGTCCCGACTAGAACCAGGAAATACGACCATATTAGTCCAGTGCTCAGGTCACTGCACTGGCTTCCTGTTGCTCAGAGATTAGACTTTAAAACAGCACCGCTTGTGTACAAGTCTTTAAAAGGTTTTGTGCCAAAGTACATCTCTGACATGTTGGAGACATATGAACTATCTTGAGCTCTGAGAACCTCAGGGAGTGGTCTCCTGCTGGTGCCTAGAGTCAGGAACAGACATGGTGAAACTGCGTTTCAGTTTCATGCTCCTAAAATCTGGAATAGTCTAAGTGAAGATGTGAGACGAGCCTCAACGTTGGCAATGTTTAAATCCAGCCTGAAAACACTTTTATTTAATTGTGCCTACGACAACTGCAAGTATTTTATGTACAGTATTAAATTGGTTTTAAATAATTATGATTGTTTTTAGGATGATTGTTTTTTCTGATTTTAATTTGAATTATTGCTCCGTCTTTTAATTTTCTGTAAAACACTTAGAATCCCCCTGTGTATTATTTGTGCTCTATAAATAAAATTGCCTTGCCTTGCCTAGTGTCACTATCATAAAGTGTAGTGCCATTATCATCAAATGTAGTGTCACTATCATAAAGTGTAGTGTCACTATCATAAAGTGTAGTGTCACTGTCATAATCTGTAGTGTCACTATCATAAAGTGTAGTGTCACTATCATAATGTGTAGTGTCGCTATCATAAAGTGTAGTGTCACTATCATAAAATGTAGTGTCACTATCATAAAGTGTAGTGTCACTATCATAATGTGTAGTGTCGCTATCATAATGTGTAGTGTCACTATCATAAAATGTAGTGTCACTATCATAAAGTGTAGTGTCACTTTCATAAAGTGTAGTGTCACTACCACAAAGTGTAGTGTCACTACCACAAAGTGTATTTTTGCTATCATATAGTGTAGTGTTGCTATCATTAAGTGTAGTGTCACTTTTATTAGAGAATATGCCTTGAGCCAGGCTGTACATACATACAGTATGTATGTAAATATATATATATATATATATATATATATATATATATATATATATATATATATATATATATATATATATATATATATATATATATATATATATATATATATATATATATATATATATATATATATATATATATATATATATATATATATATATATATATATATATATATATATATATATATACTGTATCTATGTATATATACTGTATATATATACATATATATATATATATATATATATATATATATATATATATATATATATATATACTGTATCTATGTATATATACTGTATATATATATACATATATATATATATATATATATATATATATATATATATATATATATATATATATATATATATATATATATATATATATATATGTATATACATATATGTATATGTATATATACCTGTATATACATATACAGGTATATACATATCTGTATATGTATATATATGTATGTATATGTATATATATATATATATATGTATATATATATATATATATATATATATATATATATATATATATATATATATATATATATATACATACATATACATACATATATATACACATACAGATATGTATATACACACACACACACATATATATATATATATATATATATATATATATATATATATATATATATATATATATATATATACATACATATACATATACATACATATATATACACATACAGATATGTATATACACACACACACACACACACACACACACACATATATATATATATATATATATATATATATATATATATATATATATATATATATATATATATATATATATATATATATATATATATATATATATATATATATATATATATATATATATATATATTATACATATATGTATGTATAACTTTTTCATGAACTCAACTCACCTTAATGTATGTTCTTAGTTTGTTGTTCCACATCTTAAATAAAGAGAGCAGTTACGATTTTGGTAGTTTTCTCTAAACGCATACTTTTGTCTAAATAAGGCCAAAGACACACATTATTGTGGGTTTCCTGTACGTCATCTTCATCACTAAATGAAAAATCTAATCCGCGGGAGACAATTCCTTTGCCATCTTCAAGCATTTTTTTTTAAGTCGTCAGCTTGAAGCGTCCCTCTGTCTCCGACTCCCTCGCAGTCATGTGACACGAGTTTCGATGACCCGCCTTATCTTGCCTCTGATTGCCTTGTCCGTGATTATTCGCCCTACATTTAGCCAACTGTGACTCATCATACGAACACCAACCAATCATCATGGATTTTCTCCCTATGTATGGACGTTCTCATTCATCCAGGTCATTTTCTACCTATTTTTGAAGCTTAAATCAGTCGGCTAATCGTTAAAACCAGAATAGTCGTTCATCCCAGCCCTGACACCCACAGCTTCCTGTTTATCCGATGAAAGCATCGTTGACATCAGATGCAAGCAGGCATAAATGGGGCGGGGGGGATTCAGCCCTGGAAGTTACTTGAAAGTTAAAAAAGCTTTTAGCACCTTCCAAGTGCGGCAACATATGGCTGGAGCAATCGTGGGAATTATCTGTGTCATCTTATTTGGACATATTCAATTAGGGTCTCGAGCCCCCCCGGTGGAGTCTGTTGAAAGAGGGCGATGTGGGTGACGGGGAGCACATCCAGATGGCACCGCGGCGTCGAGATCAATCAAGCCTGACGCCTTTCTCCCACTTCAACATGCACACAGATGTGATTCCGTGCGGTAATTGGGTCTCTTTCCAGTTCTTGCATTTCGGTTTGACAAGTAATAATGTCTGGTGAAGCATGCGCCTCTGAGAAGTGCGTCTTCATGTACGGTATATGTGCCGGAGCAGGCCTGTCAACTGTCAACAATTGCTATTATAAAATCTTTAAAAAAAAAACATTAATGTGATTGCTCGAGTCTAGACACTCACAATTAGACATCAATTTGTGGATTGTAATTTATTTCCCTGTTTGTCTTTACGCTACCCAAAAAAAACCATGTTTCGTCTTCATTATTTGTAATAGCATTCAGTTAAAAGCTTATTTAGTTTTTTTAATGGCCCTTTTTGTACAAAACCCAAAACCGGTGAAGTTGGCACGTTGCGTAAATGGTAAATAAAAACAGAATACAATGATTTGCAAATCCTTTTTAACTTATAATTCAATTGAATAGACTGCAAAGACAAGATATTTAACGTTCGAACCGAGAAACGTTGTGGTGTTTTGCAAATATTAGCTCATTTGGAATTTGATGCCTGCAACATGTTTCAAAAAAGCTGGCACAGGTGGCAAAAAAGACTGAGAAAGTTGAAGAATGCTCATAAACACTTATTCGGAACTTCCCACAGGTGAACATGATAATTGGGGAACAGGTGGGCGCCATGATTGGGTATAAAAGCAGCTTCCGTGAAATGCTCAGTCGGGGCGAGGGTCACCACTTTGTGAACAAATGCGTGAGAAAATCGTCGAACAGTTTAAGAACAACATTTCTATTGCAAGGAATTTAGGGATTCCACCATGAACGGTCCGTAATATCATCAAAAGATTCAAAGAATTTGGAGAAATCCCTGCACATAAGCAGCAAGGACGAAAACTAACGTGATCCCTCCATCCCGCAGGCGGTACTGCATCAAAAAGCGACATCAGCGTGTAAAGGATATCACCACATGGGCTCAGGAACACTCCAGAAAACCACTGTCAATAACTACAGTTTGTCGCTATAAGTGCAAGTTAACACTCTACTATGCAAAGCGAAAGCCATTTATCAACAACACCCAGAAACGCCTCCGGCTTCGCTGGGCTCGAGCTCATCTAAAATGGACTGATGCAAAGTGGGAAAGTGTTCTGTGGTCTGACGAGTCCACATTTCAAATTGTTTTTGGAAACTGTGGACGTCGTGTCCTCCGGAACAAAGAGGAAAATAACCAATCCGTACTGTTATAGGCGCAAAGTTCAAAAGCCAGAATCTGTGATGGTATGGGGGTGTATTAGTGCCCAAGGCATGGGTAACTTACACATCTGTGAAGGCACCATTAATGCTGAAAGGTACATACAGGTTTTGGAGCAACATATGTTGCCATCCCAGCAACGTTATCATGGACGCCCCTGCTTATTTCAGCAAGACAATGCCAAACCACGTGTTACAACAGCGTGGCTTCATAGTAAAAGAGTGCGGGTACTAGACTGGCCTGCCTGTAGTCCAGACCTGTCTCCCATTGAAAATATGTGGCGCATTATGAAGCCTAAAATAGCACAACGGAGACCTCCGGACTGTTGAACAACTTAAGCTGTGCATCAAGCAAGAATGAGAAAGAATTCCACCTGAAAAGCTTCAAAAATTGGTCTTCTCAGTTCCCAAACGTTTACTGAGTGTTGTTAAAAGGAAAGGCCATGTAACACAGTGGTGAACATGCCCCTGTTGCTGCCATTAATTTCTAAGTTAAGTGTTGCTGTAGCTTGTTTACTTTGGATGCAGTCAGTGTTCAACTTCTTGAGTTATACCAGTGGTGTTCCTCAAGGTAGGATTTTAAGTCCTCTCTTTTTGATCATTTGGGCTATTCCGGTTTTGTCAAACCTGCAGAAAATTCTTAAAAACACTACAGTTCTACCACAGAGATAGTAACTACGGCAGATTGCTTCTGTAACTCTGACCAAAATCAAACCTCTACTGTAGAGGATGCTGAATATACAAAATAAGACTAGTAGGGAAGGCAGATCCAGCCCCCCCCCCGGTCCTTAGCTTTCTAGGAACGTGGCCCCCAAAACAATTGAGTTGATTATCTCTGGTATAATAACAGCTAAGGAGTTCAGGGTTTGAATCCGAGCTTACACACCTCTCTCTGATGAGTTTGCATGTTCTCACCGTCCTCTGATTGGGTCCTGGTTCAAACCGTGTACCCCGTTTTGCCTGGAGAAAGTCGGGATAGGGTCCAGCTCACTCAGTATAAGCAGTACAAAAATAAACGAGTTCAAGAACCCAGACCGGTTTCTCTCTTGACCTCGTCTGTTGACATTTTTGGCATTAGGAAATCTTGCCGTTAGTGGTCAGGGGATGTACCAGATGGCATGGAACATATGCTCGCTGCCCTTTGCCCAGGTAGACTAATGAATCCATGTGGGAGTTAATCACACCGTTTATTTCCACACTGGAGAATAGAAGCCACTGTTTTTTTTCCCACAGCAGCATTTTTGATTTCAAAAAAGCTGTTTTTCTTTGTACCGCACCAGTCTGTGAAGCCTGAGAGAGGGAGGCAGAGAGAGGATCCGGGACTAGTCCCTGGGCAGATGTACCCTTAAACAAGGCCACGGGTGGGACATTGTTCATCCTTTCGCTAGTGTGGGTCATATTGTGAAAAACCCGTTTCTCTCGCCGTACCTATAAGTGCCGAAAAATGTTAATTCAATGTTCCAAACAAGCCGTTTGAGATTTGCCAAGTAGTCCAAACAAAAACATGTCCATGGTGCGACCAATGCTGTGTTGTTGTTGGTATTCACCAGAACAGATCACTGCTCAAACCTCCAGCCTCCTCCACATTATTAACTGCCTGCCTAATTGTGTGTTTTGTCTGTCTTTTTGTGTGCAAAACTCTTTCACGACCAACTGGTACACCAACCTCTGCCAACAACATACTGAAGGATAATCACAGAAACTACATTAAATGGCGGTGTATGGCATTGGTGGATACAATGAAGCATTAAATAAAAAAAACCCCGTAATTTTGACAATTTCATATTTTCAAATTTCATTTTTTAGCTCCATATTGCTGTTGCTACTAGGGATGTGTAACATTTAAAAATGAGCTGGTTATATCTGCTGTCCAGTTGTTATATCCTGTTTTATTTCAACATTTATGAGTCTCAATTACAGTTGCAAGTCCAAAACGTTGCATGGCAGTAGTGTATAGTTCAGGGGGGTCCCGAAATCCAACTGTATGTAAAGCCAACTGTACATATATATATATATATATGTATATATATATATATATATATATATATATATATATATATATATATATATATATATATATATATATATATATATGTGTATGTATATATGTATATATATATTAGGGCTGCAACAACTAATCGATTAAATCGATTAAAATAAATTATTAAAATAGTTGCCGATTAATTTAGTCATCGATTCGTTGGATCTATGCTATGCGCATGCGCAGTTTTTATTTATTATTTTTTTAATTTAAAAAAAACATTTTTTTTTTTTTTTTTTTTTTTAATAAACCTTTATTTATAAACTGCAACATTTACAAACAGCTGAGAAACAATAATCAAAATAAGTATGGTGCCAGTATGCTGTTTTTTTCAATAAAATACTGGATAGGATAGAAATGTAGTTTGTCTCTTTTATCCGATTATTAATCGATTAATCGGAGTATTAATGGACAGATTAATCGATTATCAAATTAATCGTTAGTTGCAGCCCTAATATATATATATATATATATATATATATATATATATATATATATATATATATATATATATATATATATATATATATATATATATATATATATATATATATATATATATATATATATATATATATATATATGTGTGTGTAGGTATATATATATACTGTATATATATGTAGGTGTATGTAGGTATATATATATGTATATACTGTATATATATGTAGGTATATATATATATATATATATATATATATATATATATATATATATATATATATATATATATACTGTATATATATGTAGGTATATATATATATATATATATATATATATATATATATATATATATATATATATATATATATATATATATATATATATATATATATATATATATATATATATATATATATATATATATACATACATATATATACACATACATATATATATATATACATATATATATATATATATATATATATATATACATATATATATATATATATATATATATATATATATATATATATATATATATATATACCTACATATATATACAGTATATATATATATATATATATATATATATATATATATATATATATATATATATATATATATATATATATATATATATATATATATATATATATATATATATATATATATATATATATATATATATATATATATATATATATATATATATATATATGTGCTTATTTCAGCAAGACAATGCCAAGCCACGTGTTACAACAGCGTGGCTTCATAGTAAAAGAGTGCGGGTACTAGACTGGCCTGCCTGTAGTCCAAACCTGTCTCCCATTGAAAATGTGTGGCGCATTATGAAGCCTAAAATACCACAACGGAGACCCCCGGACTGTCGAACAACTTAAGCTGTACATCGAGCAAGAATGGGAAGGAATTCCACCTGAAAAGCTTCAAAAATTGGTCTCCTCAGTTCACTGAGTGTTGTTAAAGGAAAGGTCATGTAACACAGTGGTAAAAATGCCCCTCTGACAACTTTTTTGCAATGTGTTGCTGCCATTAAATTCTAAGTTAATGATTATTTGGAAAAAAAAACCCCAAAAAACACGTTTCTCAGTTCGAAAATGAAATATCTTGTCTTTGCAGTCTATTCAATTCAATTATTTACAAATTACACAACGTGCCAACTTCACTGGTTCTGGGTTTTGTATGTTCAAATCGGCCGTTTTAATGAGACGCTATCAAAAAGGGGAAATATGGAAATGTGTTGAGGTTTCACCGCGATAGTGCAGAGGACACGGCTTTCACCAGCAAGGGAGAAGAAGCCTTAAAACTTGGAACTACGGAAAAGTTTCCCCTTTCATCTCCGCGTGATCTTACCTTGAGGTCAATCCACTTTGCCTGCAGTAGCCCAGATATACACTTCATCAATGTTCATGGTGCTGTGGCCGAGTGGTTAGGAATTTGACTCATAACTTATTAACAACAAAACTGTCTCCAGGGTGCTGCACATAAAAAATAAACCATAAAAAGTACCGTATTTGTCGGACTATAAGGCGCACTTAAAATCCTTAAATTTTCTCAAAACTCAACAGTGCACCTTTAACTTGGTGCACCTATTGTACGGAATCATTTTGGTTGTGCTTACCAACCTCAAAGCTTTTTTATTTGGTACACGGTGAAATGATAAGTGTGACCAGTAGATGGCAGTCACACATAAGAGATACGTGTAGACTGCAGTATGGCTCAAGTAAACAACACCAACATGTTATATGTTCCTTTGAAAATATAGAACATTACACACGCCGCTCAAAAATCTAGCAAAATGTTTTAGTAGGACTTTGGTAAGCTATGAAGCCACACCGCTTGATGGATTGTACTGTGCTTCAACATTTGTATGAGGTAAGGCATATTTTCTGGTGTTTTGTTTCGCAATATTATGCAAAATAGACTTTTATTACCTTCTGGTAGCTGCTGATCTGTATTTTGGGATCTGCATAAGTCCTGAAAAATTGCGCGCATCCGCCATTGTAGTCCGTGCCGACACCGTAGTGGATAAGAAAATGGATGGATGGATGTGCAATGTTTGCTGTGTGTATTAAGACTTAACCTTCTATTTAATATACCATATTTTCCAGACTATAAGGCACACTTAAAATTATTATTTTTTTCCTCAAAACTCGACAGTGCGCCTTATAAACCGGTGCGCCTAATGTAAGGAATACGTTGGGTTGCGCTTACCCATCTCGAAGCAATTTTATTTGGTACATGGTGTAATGATAAGTGTGACCAGTAGATGGCAGTCAAACATAAGAGATAAGTGTAGGCTGCACTGTTTGATGTGCTTTCACAAATTAGTATTATTATGGTGTGTGTGTATAAGGTAACACATTATAGGGCGTTTTGTTTCGTAATATTGTGCAAAAGCAACTTTTCTTACCTTTTTGTACCTGCTGATCTGTATTTGGGATCTGCATAAATCCTGAAAAATTGGGCGCCGTAGTCGATTAGCTTCTTTTTTCTCTATCTTCTTGTTATGGGACATTCATCCTCCGCTGTTGCCATTTCTAATATAAAGTAGTGTAAAGTTCTTACTTATATCTGTCAGTAAACTCGCCATGAAAGCGCTAAAACATACCGGTGTAGTGAGTTTACATTATTCACCCAAGGAGCTTTAGTTATTAGAGAGTTCCGGTCGGACGGTTTTTCACGGGACACATTTTCCGGTGTTGTTGTTGTTTCCGGATGAGAAGATGCTGCTCCGTTATTGACTGAAGTAAAGACTGAATGTCATTAAAACAGTTAGCGCCATCTTTTGACACTTCTTCCACTCCCGTCCTTGCACGCTACACCGCTACAACAAAGATGACGGGGAGAAGACGCTGCCGAAGGTGAGCCACGTAAATAAGACCCGCCCACAAAACGGCGCATCCGGATGCGACTGTCAGAAAGCGGCTTGAAGATGATCTGTAAAACATCATCTATGCAACATTTTGACCAAAGAACCACCATTACATGTTATGTAGATCAGTGTTTTTCAACCTTTTTTGAGCCAAGGCACGTTTTTTGCGTTGAAAAAATCCGGAGGCACACCACCAGCAAAAAAATCCGGAGGCACACCACCAGCAGAAATAACAGTAAAAATTTGTTCTTGCAATTGTTGGATATGACTTTAAACCATAACCAAGCATGCATCAATATAGCTCTTGTCTCAAAGTAGGTGTACTGTCACCACCTGTCACATCACACCCTGACTTATTTTGACTTTTTTGCTGTTTTCCTGTGTGTAGTGTTTTAGTTCTTGTCTTGCGCTCTCCTATTTAGGTGGCTTTTTCTCTTTTTTTGGTATTTTCCTTTAGCAGTTTGATGTCTTCCTTTGCGTGATATTTCCCGAATCTACTTTGTTTTAGCAATCAAGATATATTTCAGTTGTTCTTATCCTTCCTTGTGGGGACATTGTTGATTGTCATGTCATGTTCGGATGTACGTTTGCTCCACAGTAAGTCTTTGCTGTCGTCCAGCATTCTGTTTTTGTTTACTTTGTAGCCGGTTCAGTTTTAGTTTCGTTCTGCATAGCCTTCCCTAAGCGTCAATGCCTTTTCTTAGGGGCACTCACCTTTTGTTTATTTTTGGTCTAAGCATTAGAGACCTTTTTACCTGCGAACTGTCTCCCGCTGTTTCCGACATCTACAAAGCAATTAGCTACCGGCTGCCACCTACTGATATGGAAGAGTATTACACGGTTACTCTGCCGAGCTCTAGACAGCACCGACACTCAACAACAACACATCATTTGCAGCTTATAATTACTGGTTTGCAAAAAATATTTATAACCCAAATAGGTGAAATTAGATCATCTCCCACGGCACACCAGACTGTATCTCACGGCACACTAGTGTGCCGCGGCACAGTGGTTGTAAAACACTGATGTAGACCACAAGGAAGTGTTTTACATTTAGAAAAAAAATATATAATATGACTCCTTTAATGCGCCCTATAATCCGGTGCGCCTTATAAATGAAAAAAGATCGAAAACAGACCATTCATCGGCAGTGCGCTTTATAATCCGGTGCGCCTTATGGTCCGGAAAATACGGTAATTACAAACAATAGCAATATCAGCGCTGGAGAGAGGACCAAGCCGTTCAAAATCACTAGTAAGAATAAGAATAACAAGAATATACAACAATTCTTTTTAACAAAAAAGGAGACATATAATCTTAGAGAAAAATGTAAGCACGTACAACACTTAAGACTAGGGATGTCCGATAATGGCTTTTTGCCGATATCCGATATGCCGATATTGTCCAACTCTTTAATTACCGATACCGATATCAACCGATACTGATATCAACCGATATATACGGTCGTGGAATTAACACATTATTATGCCTAATTTGGACAACCAGGTATGGTGAAGATAAGGTACTTTTTAAAAAAATGAATAAAATAAAATAAGATAAATAAATTAAAAACATTTTCTTGAATAAAAAAGAAAGTAAAACAATATAAAAACAGTTACATAGAAACTAGTAATTCATGAAAATTTGTAAAATTAACTGTTAAAGGTTAGTATTATTAGTGGACCAGCAGCACGCACAATCATGTGTGCTTACGGACTGTATCCCTTGCAGACTGTATTGATATATATTGATATATAATGTAGGAACCAGAATATTAATAACAGAAAGAAACAACCCTTTTGTGTGAATGAGTGTAAATGGGGGAGGGAGGTTTTTTGGGTTGGTTCACTAATTGTAAGTGTATCTTGTGTTTTTTATGTGTATTTAATAAAAAACAACAACAACAACAACAAAAAAAACGATACTGATAATAAAAAACCGATACCGATAATTTCCGATATTACATTTTAACGCATTTATCGGCCGATAATATCGGCAGACCGATATTATTGGCAGACCGATATTATCGGCAGACCGATATTATCGGACATCTCTACTTAAGAACTTCAGTATATCAGTATGTGGAATTAAATGATGGAATGGATTAAGCAAAGAAATCAAACAATGTACTAATATGATCCACTTCAAGAAACTCTTCAAACTTAAAGTGTGAAGAACCATGATAAACATTCTGAATTTCTCTCATCCATCCATTCATTTTCAAGATAATCTTACTCATCTCACCATATGAAATGTAACTTACTTCACCGAGAATTACTTATTTATTTTTATTGTTATTACTTATGGAGTATGTTGTGAATAAATCGAGAACAGGAAGTGAACACAAGTTTTAGCAACTGCTATGTAAAGGGAAAGGTGTAGGATTAAATAAGATGTGCTTCTTCCTACTCCTTTTCGAACATGTTGTACAGAGAAACTGGAAATTGTGACGTATCGTGTTGTATGCATGCATGTTTGAAATAAACTCAAACTCAACTCAAAAAAATTAAAAAATGGTCACCCTCCTTGCACGCTTTTGTCCACCTAGGCTGCTCTGCTTGGGATCGAAACTGAAAGTTAACTTAGCGTGTCTGCTAAGCGCTTGGGAAAATATTCCTCAAACATATTCACACACTGCAAAAACTAAAATCTAAGTAAGATTAAATATCTCATAAGGGTGATATTTGCTTATTTTCTGTCTGATAAGATAATTCTTCTCACTAAGCAGATTTTATGTTAGAGTGTTTTACTTGTTTTAAGTGTTTTGGTCCTAAATGATCTCAGTAAGATAATACAGCTTGTTGCTGAGATTTTATGACCTACAAACGTTTGTATATTGAGTAAAACATGCTTGAAACTAGAATATCAACTGATGCAAAGCTGTGTCATCAACACTCACAAGTATAAAACTACTTTTTTAAAGTAATAATTTCTTACTTCAAGCATGAACAAAAAATCATATCATTATGTCAAGATAATGGCACTAGCATTCACTTAATTTAAGAATATTTTTCAACATATTGAGCAAAAAGGTCTCTCTTTTTTTTTTCTACCAAGAAAAGTGCACTTGTTATTAGTGAGAATATACTTATTTTAAGGTATTTTTGGGTTCATTGAGGTTAGCTAATTTGACTTGTTTTTTGAAAGTCTTGACAAGCCGAATTTTCTTGTTCTATTGGCAGATCATTTTGCTTAGTTCAAATAAATTACACCTATTTTTTATTTTTTTCCTTGTTTTTGAACACTGACTTTTTGCAGTGCAGACCCTTCACTATAATACAACCAACCACATTTACACACAAGCCCACCACCCCTTTTTTTCCCCAAAAAAATATTCTGTACACACCTCGTGCCTGAAGCCAAATATGTGTCAGTGTAATATTTTTTGCAAAGGCAGATTGTTTTACAACACGTATTTGTTGCACTGACATTAAAGATGATTGCATTTGTCAACATTTGCATCTTCTTTTCAGTGCAATTTTCTGCTGAGAGGCACATCTGGACGTTAACGGCTTCTGTAATCGCCACAGTTTTAAGCCTTTTTTTTCCCCCCTTCACAATGGATTTGATGAGGACATTTACGAGCTCGGATTGCACGCCGAGGACGATATTTGGCGGACGACGAAGCTTTTAAATCGATCATTATATGGTGATAATGCATTTTGAGGACACATTCTGCAAATTTGACAGCGAAAAGTGAACAAAGGCTTCCCTGAGTGCACCGTAAGGTCCTCGCTAGGGAGCTAGTGGCTAATGTCCCTCCACAGTGCAGCTTCGGAATCACTAATGCTTGTAACAATGTCTGCAAATAAACACTTGAGGACTGGAGAACAAGGGATAGTTAAAAATGCATTGTTAGCTAACTGTGAAGCTAGAGCTCTTAAATGTAAACAGGGGTGCACTGCAAAAAGTCAGTGTTCAAAAACAAGAAAAAATAAAATAAAAATTAGGGGTATTTTATTTGAAATAAGCAAAATTATCTGCCAATAGAACAAGAACATTTGGCTCGTGTCAGGTTCAAACACTGATGACATCTATTAATCAGACAAGAAGCAAGGCATCATGCAGAGAGAGTTCAATTTAGCTCATGAGGAGAACGCATGGAGCTGCACACTTAGTCACAGTCTCGCCCTACGCTCTAAGGTTCAGCTCCCGCGTCCCTCTATTTATTCAGGAGTTCCCCAGCCAACATCACTGAGGCCGCCTCTAAAAGGAGTGGTCACATATATCATGCAAAGCAGGTCCAGTACGCACAATACGTGACGGAATGTGCTGGGGGCCTTGTGATTTCGCCTTGTCTCCGCTTCGTCTGCGTGTTGTCATCTTATCTTCGTTGAGGTCCTTGAAGTCCTTGGCTGTTAGCGGGCTAAAACAAAGATAACATCTGCGGCTGAGGCCACCCCTCAAACAAGAAGTTTTTGTCCTAGCACAAATTGCATTATGTCAAGATAATGGCACTAGCATTTACTTAATTTAAGAATATTTTTCAACATATTGAGCAAAAAGGTGTCTTTTTTTTTCTACCAAGAAAAGTGCACTTGTTATTAGTGAGAATATACTTATTTTAAGGTATTTTTGGGTTCATTGAGGTTAGCTAATTTTACCTGTTTTGGAAAGTCTTGACAAGCTGTTAGAATAATCAAGTATATATATTATCACACAACTTTAGTATGCTTAAAGTCTGTTGCTTTAGTTGTTAGCTATTGTGCTCAAGTTAGGAATGATATGCGCTCGACATTACATTTCTTGAAACCAGCAAACTTATACTAAAAAATAATTTATTGTTCTTAAAGGCCTACTGAAATGAATGTTTTTTATTTAAACGGGGATAGCAGATCCATTGTATGTGTCATACTTGATCATTTCGCGATATTGCCATATTTTTGCTGAAAGGATTTAGTAGAGAACATCGACGATAAAGTTCGCAACTTTTGGTCGCTGATAAAAAAAAGCCTTGCCTGTACCGGAAGTAGCGTGACGTCACAAGCTGGAGTGCTGCTCACATTTCCCCATTGTTTACACCAGCAGCGAGAGCGATTCGGACCGAGAAAGTGACAATTACCCCATTAATTTGAGCCAGGATGAAAGATTTGTGGATGAGGAAAGTGAGAGTGAAGGACTATAGTGCAGTGCAGGGCGTATCTTTTTTCGCTCTGACCGTAACTTAGGTACAAGCAACCAAAGTTACGTATGTGACACGCACGTATGGGCAAGCGATCAAATATTTGGAAGCGCGCGGGTGGGACCTGATATTCAGCTGGGAATGACTACAACAGTAAATAAACACAAGACATATATATACTCTATTAGCTACAACACAACCAGGCTTATATTTAACATGCCACAAATTAATCCCGCATAACAAACACCTAGGTGTTTGTTATGCTAGCTCCTAGCTCCTAGCTACTAGCTCGAGCTAGTTATAGCTCGAGCTTGTTATATGGACGGGATAACCGTCCATATAACCCGCAAATACAATTCAAACACCTGCACAACACACACACTCACTCAGCCCAAAGGACCATTCACCTAACCCAAGGTTCATAAAGCTTATATATTTAACCAAAGTTACGTACGTGACACGCACGTACGGGCAAGCGATCAAATATTTGGAAGCGCGCGGGTGGGACCTGATATTCAGCTGGGAATGACTACTACAGTAAATAAACACAAGACATATATATACTGTATTAGACACAACACAACCAGGCTTATATTTAACATGCCACAAATTAATCCCGCATAACAAACACCTAGGTGTTTGTTATGCTAGCTCCTAGCTCCTAGCTACTAGCTCGAGCTAGTTATAGCTCGAGCGGGTTATATGGACGGGATAACCGTCCATATAACCCGCAAATACAATTCAAACACCTGCACAACACACACACTCACTCAGCCCAAAGGACCGTTCACCTAACCCAAGGTTCATAAAGCTTATATATTTAACCAAAGTTACGTACGTGACACGCACGTACGGGCAAGCGATCAAATATTTGGAAGCGCGCGGGTGGGACCTGATATTCAGCTGGGAATGACTACAACAGTAAATAAACACAAGACATATATATATATACTCTATTAGCCACAACACAACCAGGCTTATATTTAACATGCCACAAATTAATCCCGCATAACAAACACCTAGGTGTTTGTTATGCTAGCTCCTAGCTCCTAGCTACTAGCTCGAGCTAGTTATAGCAAGCGATCAAATGTTTGGAAGCGCAGCTGCGTACTCACGGTATCGCGTCTGTGTATCCAAATCAAAGTCCTCCTGGTAAGAGTCTCTGTTGTCCGAGTTCTTCGATCTTGACTGCATCTTTCCGGAATGTAAACAATGAAACACCGGCTGTGTTGTGTTGCTGACTTCCCTCGCAAAATACTCCGCTTCGCACCGACAACTTTCTTCTTTGCTTGCTCAGCTTCTTTCTCCATAATGCAATGAACAAATTGCAACAGATTCACCAACACAGATGTCCAGAATACTGTGGAATAATGAGATGAAAACAGAGCTATTTCGTATTGGAATTCAATGGGGAAGCCATACCTCTGTTTCACTGGCCACGTCACGCGCATACGTCATCCTCCAAAGGAGTTTTCAACCGGAAGTTTAGCGGGAAATTTAAAATTGCACTTTATAAGTTAACCCGGCCGTATTGGCATGTGTTGCAATATTAAGATTTCATCATTGATATATAAACTATCAGACTGCGTGGTCGGTAGTAGTGGCTTTCAGTAGGCCTTTAAATCAATAATACTAGTTTTACCACGGTTACCATCAATACTGTTAATCGTTACATCCCCAGTGCACGATGTACCATAGATTGTACGAGAAATAATAAATAATGTATACGTATGTGTGTGTCGGCGTCATCTTTCATGTTGATTCATGACTTCACGATCAAACGGGGAGTGTAATGCATCTTGGATGTGGGTGGAAGTGGAACCGCCTGTTGCGTAAGATGAATCTGTGTCGTCTGGCAGCTCAACAAAGGCGGCCTTCCCCGGGCTGACGCGTGTATCTCCTTTTAGCGCGTCGGTGTTGTCACTCCGGTAAGAGCTTACACACAGGCGCTCTTTTGTGCGCACTCGTTTAAATCTAACAGTACATCCTCCCACTTAGCCTCGGCCTGTTGTTTTGTCAAAAATGCATAAGCTGGCAGTCGGAACACATTCCGTGCGTCAAATGGGCATCAATGAAACCGCTATCGCCACTTTGGTTAGATAGGAGTACAAAGTGAAAAGTGCAGTAGTGTGATGCATTCTGGGACTATTACCAACACAAAACTTTCTTTTCAAAGCTCCACTTTTTATCAGTTGAAAACCACATTTTGTCTTGATTTGAATGTTGGTTATTTAAAGGCCTACTGAAAGCCACTACTACCGACCACGCGGTCTGATAGTTTATATATCAATGATGAAATCTTAATATTGCAACACATGCCAATACGGCCGGGTTAACTTATAAAGTGCAATTTTAAATTTCCCGCGAAATATCCTGCTGAAAACGTCTCGGTATGATGACGTCTGCGCGTGACGTCACGGATTGTAGAGGACATTTTGGGACAGCATTGCGGCCAGCTATTAGGTCGTCTGTTTTCATCGCAAAATTCCACAGTATTCTGGACATCTGTGTTGGTGAATCTTTTGCAATTTGTTCAATGAACAATGGAGACAGCAAAGAAGAAAGCTGTAGGTGGGGAAGCGGTGTATTAGCGGCCGGCTGCAGCAACACAAACACGTAGCCGGTGTTTCATTGTTTACATTCCCGAAGGATGACAGTCAAGCTTTACCAATGGCTTGTGGAGAACTGGGACAACAGAGACTCTTACCAGGAGGACTTTGAGTTGGATACGCGGTACCGTGTGTACGCAGCTGCGGCTTCCAAACATTTGATCGCTTGCCTGTACGTGCGTGCCGCTATGTGCATGTCACGTACGTAACTTTGGGGAAATATTTGTGCTGTTTGAACTTTGCGGAGGTGAACAGTACTTTGGGGTGTGGGGTTGAGGGTGTTGTGCGGGTGTTTGATTTGTATTGGCGGGTTATATGGACGGGAGGGGGGAGGTGTTTGTTATGCGGGATTAATTTGTGGCATATTAAATATAAGCCTGGTTGTGTTGTGGCTAATAGAGTATATATATATGTCTTGTGTTTATTTACTGTTTTAGTCATTCCCAGCTGAATATCAGGTCCCACCCGCCTCTCACAGCATCTTCCCTATCTGAATCTGCCCTCTAGTCCTTCACTCTCACTTTCCTCATCCACGAATCTTTCATCCTCGCTCAAATTAATGGGGAAATCGTCGCTTTCTCGGTCCGAATCGCTCTCGCTGCTGGTGGCCATGATTGTAAACAATGGGGAAATGTGAGGAGCTCCACAACATGTGACGTCACGCTACTTCCGGTACAGGCAAGGCTTTTTTATCAGCGACCAAAAGTTGCGAGCTTTATCGTCGATGTTCTCTACTAAATCCTCTCAGCAAAAATATGGCAATATCGCGAAATGATCAAGTATGACACATAGAATGGGTCTGCTATCCCCGTTTAAATAAGAAAATCTCATTTCAGTAGGCCTTTAAACGTAGGGCTTTGTCCATTTACGCTTTGTATCAGTGGTTAGAGTGTCCGCCCTGAGATCGGTAGGTTGTGAGTTCAAACCCCGGCCGGGTCATACCAAAGACTGTAAAAATGGGACCCATTACCTCCCTGCTTGGCACTCAGCATCAAGGGTTGGAATTGGGGGTTAAATCACCAAAAATGATTCCCGGGCGTGGCTACGCTGCTGCCCACTGCTCCCCTCACCTCCCAGGGGGTGATCAAGGGGATGGGTCAAATGCAGAGGACAAATTTCACCACACCTAGTGTGTGTGTGACAATCATTGGTACTTTAACTTTAACTTTAACTTTGTTCAAAGTACAGCTACGAACTTAAGTGGTTCTTGAATAGGGTTTGTAAATGTGAAAGTTTGTATAGTGAAGCAAATTTCTCCATAAGAATAATGTAAATATTTCAGTAAAGGTTTGAACACAATTAAAAGTGCTATACAGTACTGTATATCAAACAAACATAACAAGGAGGGGATGAATAAACTGTCTCTTTATTAATAAGCTGTGCCAAGTCCCTTTGGTGCCCTCACAAACCATCAGAAATCAGAAAAATCGTGCTTAAAATGGAAAACATGCAAAAAAAAACTTACTCACCAACTGCTCCTACATTGTGACACATACAGTCGTGGTCAAAAGTTGACATACACTTGTAAAGAACATAATGTCATGGCTGTCTTGAGTTTCCAATCATTTCTACAACTCTTATTTTTTTGTGATAGAGTGATTGGAGCACATACTTGTTGGTCAACAAAAAACATTCATGAAGTTTGGCTCTTTTATGAATTTATTATGGGTCTACTGAAAATGTGAGCAAATCTGCTGGGTCAAAAGTATACATACAACAATGTTAATATTTGCTTACATGTCCCTTGGCAAGTTTCACTGCAATAAGACACTTTTGGTAGCCATCCACAAGCTTCTGCTTCAATTTTTGACCACTCCTATTGACAAAATCGGTGCAGTTCAGCTAAATTTGTTGCTTTCCTGACATGGACTTGATTCTTCAGCATTGTCCACACGTTTAAGTCAGGACTTTGGTAAGGCCATTCTAAAACCTTCATTCTAGCCTGATTTAGCCATTTATGGGGGGTGTGGCCTGCGGACCTGCAGCGAAACGGGGGTCACTCTGTTAAAAGGCAGCAGCCGGAAAAGAAAGGGCGGTTGGTGGTGGAGTGCGAGCGAAAGCGCGGCAGACGACACACTGGAAGGAAAACCATTTGTGTGCTCAATGGATAAAAAGAGACTCATTACAAAATAAATCATTGTTCAGAACCATGAACGCCGCTGTCATGTCAGTGATTGGTGGTCCGAAGAACCCCGGAAGAGCAAGTCTACCACACCATTCCTTTACCACTTTTGACGTGTGTTTGGGGTCATTGTCCTGTTGTAACACCCAACTGCGCCCAAGACCCAACCTCCGGGCTGATGATTTTAGGTTGTCCTGAAGAATTTGGAGGTAATCCTCCTTTTTCATTGTCCCATTTACTCTCTGTAAAGCACCAGTTCCATTGGCAGCAAAACAGGCCCAGAGCATAATACCACCACCACCATGCTTGACGGTAGGTGTGGTGTTCCTGGGATTTAAGGCCTCACCTTTTCTCCTCCAAACATATAACCTGGGTGTTGTGGGCAAACAGCTCAATTGTTGTTTCATCTGACATCACATGGACAAAGATAAGACCTTCTGGAGGAAAGTTCTGTGGTCAGATGAAACGAGTATTGAGCTGTTTGGCCACAATAGACCTGCCCTATGGTATGTACATGGCTTCCTTGTGAGCAATGGGCACCTATGAGCAAACCTGCTTAGTTAGAGTAGGGCGGACAAGGGCTGAGTGGGCGATGAATGTTCGACGAGATCAGTGTGATTAATAAATGCACCTGCCTGCAGTCACAGCACGTCTGATAACTTTAGAAATAGTGGCGGAAATCGCAGTGAAGCACGACAATAGCTTATCAAACGGATATATGCTTCCTCCGCAAATCAATTTGCCGTCTGCGAGCGCGGCGGCGTGGAACACCAGCGCGCAGCACCACACCTCTGCTGCAAATTAGTGGGGGTAAACTCTCAGATACTGTATATATATCCATAAATAAAAGGGTTTGAATGCTGTGAGATTGTTAGTCAACATTGCACAAACATTGGATATCGCAATGTCGGTTAAAGGAGCCATACGTAATCATTTTATGTCAAGTAAATGGCCCTGATACACTACATTGCCAAAAGTATTTGGCCACCCATCCAAATGATGAGAATCAGGTGTCCTAATCACTCGGTCAGGCCACAGGTGTGAATTTCACAAGAAAAAGGTTACAATTTCACAAGAAAAACTTAGAATTTTGGCAGTATTATAATAAAAGTCGCCATCTTACTCAACGCAAGTCAGAATTTTCCAAGAAAAACTGAACGTTTGTGCAATATTATGATAAAAGTTGGAATTTTACTCAATAACAGTCGCAATTTTACAAGAAAAGCTTAACATGTTTGGCAATTTTAGGAAAAGAGTCGTCATTTTACTCGACAAAAGTCACAATTTTATAAGGAAACTAACATTTTGGCAATGTTATAAAAATAATCTGAATTTCACTCGGCAAAATTACAAATCATCATTTTACTCAAAACATGTCACTGTTTTATAAGAAAAACCAACAAATTGGCAATATTCTGATAAAAGTCAATTGTATTAAAGATTAAAGGTTGGAGTTCAAATCCCAGCCGAGTCATACCAAAGACTATAAGAATGGGACCCATAACCTCCCTGCTTGGCACTCAGCAACAAAGGGTTGGAGTTGGGGGTTAAATCACCAAAATGATTCCCGGGCGCGGCGCCGCTGCTGCCCACTGCTCCCCAAGGGGATGGGACAAATGCAGAGGACACATTTCACCACATCTAGTGTGTGTGTGACAATCATTGGTACTTTAATTAAATTGTATAAGACAAATGTCACCGTTTTGCATTAAAGTGTATTAATTTTACATTAAAAAGTCATAATTTTACGAGGAAATATTGCAATATTACAGAAAACAGAAAGAATATGAGAAATTGTTCCCAATTTTATAAGACAAAAGTCGACACATTGTGAGAAAAAAACTGCTTTTAGTAATTTTTTTATTTTTGTAATTTTTTGTTTGTATTTAGATTTTAGTCTTCATTATTTACATCAAGTTATTACTGTATGTCTCTATATACATATTTATTAATTTTTTGTTAATAATTTTGGCCAAAGGGGGGAGCATTTCAATTTCTTGCACACACTTGTTATTTCATATGTTGACCAGAGGGGGAGCACTTTTAAAAACCGACACGCAGTCAATTTGAAAAATCCCTCCTTTTTGGGACCACCCAAATTTTGTTCGATTTCACCACCAGGGGTGCAAATGAGACATTCTCTATTAGATGCAATGTTTTTTTGTATTGGGACCATGATTTATGTCCTAACTTGTTCACACCTCCTCATATGGAAGCTACTTTTCCTTCTTGATGTCTCAAGAAGGGTAGAAATACAAGAACACACACACACACACACACACACACACACACACACACACACACACACACACACACACACACACACACACACACACACACACACACACACACACACACACACACACACACACACACATTTTCACACCTTTGTGTATTAGTTACCTTCTTGAGACCTCTGAAAAATGCCTACCTTTTTAGGACCACCCTTTCTAGATATATAAAGATGTGTATTTACAACATTAATAATATATACATAATACGCAAATATAAACAAGCTTGTTGTGAAAAATGAGTTGGAATTTCACAAAAGAAGGGTCACAATTCCTCAATTAAAACATAGAATGATAGCTGTATTATAATAAAAGTCATAATTTTACTCAATGCAAGTCAGAATTTTACAAGAAAAACTGAACATTTGTGCAATATTATGATAACATTTTGAATTTTAGTCAACTACAGTCGCAATTTTACAAGAAAAGCTTAACCTTTTGGCAATTTTAGGAAAATAGTCGACATTTTACTCGCCAAAAGTCACAATTTTAAAAGAAAACTAACATTTTGGCAATATTATAATAATAACCTGAATTTTACTTGACAAAATTATGACAAAAGTCATAATTTGTCTTAAAAAAGTCACTATTTTACAAGAACAACAAACAAATTGGCAATATTGTGATAAAAGTCATAATTTTATATGACAATTGTCACCGTTTTGCATTAAAATGTAATAGTTTTGCATAAAAAAGTCATAATTTCACTAGAAAATATTGCAATATTACAGAAAACAGAAAGACTATGAGAAATTTTTCCCAATTTTATAAGATAAAAGTCGACACATTGTGAGAAAAGGACTGCTTTTAATTTTAATTTTTTAAATTTTTTGTTTGTAATTGGTTTTTAATCTTCATTATTTACTTCAAGTTATTACCGTATGTCTCTATATACATATTTATTTATTTTTTGTTAATAATTTTGGCCAAAGGGGGCGCATTTCAATGTGTTACACACACTTGTTTTTTCATATGTTAACCAGAGGGGGAGCACTTTTAAAAACCGACACACAGTCAATTTAAAAAATCCCTCCTTTTTGGAACCACCCCAATTTTGATAGATTTCACTACCAGGGGTGCTTATGAGACATTCTCCATTAGATGCAATGGTTTTCCGTATTGGGACCGTGATTTATGTCCTAGGATGTCGTTGTGGCTTGTACAGCCCTTTGAGACACTTGTGATTTAGGGCTATATAAATAAACATTGATTGATTGATTGATTGAACTTGTTAACACCTCCTCATATGAAAGGTACTTTTCCTTGTTGATGTCTCAAGAAGGGTAGGAATACAAGAACACACACACACACACACACACACACACACACACACGCATTCGTGTATTAGTTACATTCTTGAGACCTCCGAATAATGCCTACCTCTTTAGGACCACCCTTTCTAGATATATAAAGATTTGTATTTACAACATTAATAATATATACACAATACGCAAATATAAACAAGCTTGTTGTGAAAAATGAGTTGGAATTTTGCAAAAGAAAGGTCACAATTTCTCAAGAAAAACTTAAAATGTTAGCTGTATTATAATAAAAGTCATAATTTTACTCAACGCAAGTCAGAATTTTACAAGGAAAACTGAACATCTGTGCAATATTATGATACAATTTTGAATTTTAGTCAATTACAGTCGCAATTTTACAAGAAAAGCTTAACATTTTGGCAATTTTATGAAAAGAGTCGTCATTTTACTCGCCAAAAGTCACAATTTTACTAACATTTTGGCAATATTATAATAATAACCTGAATTTTACTCGGCAAAATTACAACAAGTCATAATTTTACTCATAAAAGTCACTATTTTACAAGAACAACAAACAAATTGGCAATATTGCGATAAAAGTCATTTTATATGACAAATGTCACAGTTTTGCATTCAAATGGAATAGTTTTACATAAAAAAGTCCTAATTTTACGAGTAGATATCGCAAGTTTACAGAAACAGAAAGAATATGAGAAATTGTTCCCAATTTTAAAAGTAAAAAGTCGACACATTGTGAGAAAAATTCTGCTTTTTTTTTGTTTGTAATTGGTTTTTAATCTTCATTATTTACTTCAACTTAATACAGTATGTCTCTATATACATATTTATTTTATTTGTTTAATTAATTCTGGCCAAAGGGGTCGCATTTCAACTTCTTACACCCACCCGTTATTCCATATGTTGGCCAAAGGGGGAGCACTTCCCATTTTTATACTCACTTGTTATTTCATATGTTGACCAGAGGGGGAGCACTTTTAAAAACCGACACAGTCAAATTGAAAAATCCCTCCTTTTTGAGACCACCCAAATTTTGATAGATTTCACCACCAGGGGTGCAAATGAGACATTCTCTATTAGATGCAATGTTTTTTTTTTTTGTATTGGGACCGTGATTTATGTCCTAACTTGTTATGGAACGTACTTTTCCTTGTTGGTGTCTCAAGAAGGGTTGAAATACAACAACACACACACACACACACACATACACACGGATTAATGGAGACATATTTTGCATGAAAATAGAAAACTTGGCTGGCAGTCAAGTTTTTGAAAAGAATAAACTGCCCAGACGTTGTGCAGCCGTGGAAAAAACAAGAGCCTTCACTAAGAGTCTTCAGGTGGGACACTCGACTGCGTTCTCACCTGTGTGTTCCATATCGACAGCTCGGTTTCCAAATTCCGTCTTTGGTGCAAAGCAGCCTAGTAGATCAGAGCAGAAAGAAGTGGCGCGAACCTAAATCCTGACTTTTTTTTTTTTTTTTTAAACACACCAAATGTGGAATATTTTTTTTATATCGTATCTTGCCCTCGTTGCTATTTATCTTGCAATCTCAAGCGGCGGCGGCGGCGGCGGCCTGATCGAGCGTGGGATTCGCACATCTGCCTCACAGCGAGGAGGTGTCAGCTCAGGACTCGCTTTGTGCTGTTTTTCTCCTGATTGTGTGAGTTTACCCATGGTGCTGTGCTTTTTAATAACTTCCTAGGCAGATAACATTGCACACGTCTGAAACATTGTATATTATAATAGCCTTTTTGCAGCGGGGCTATTCAACTACATACGGGTCATGAAAATGTAGATGTTTCTTTAGAAAGTGCCTCCGCGGGTTATATTCCTTTAAGACTGCGTTTAATTATTTACAAAATAAACACATTACACTGTCAATAAATTAATTCATTCTGCCCTCGCTACTCGTTTCCAGCGTGTGCAGCCGGACAGATAGTTAACAGCAAGTTTTGCCGATGATTGAAGTTCCTTCTTTTGGATTATTTTTCTTCCTCAGTTTTATTTCCTTTATTTATGTTTTTAAGAATGCAAATATAAACATGACAAAAGTATACCGTCCATTGTGTATTTTTACATAAATAATGTCCATTGTGTACAGTTGTGCTCATAAGTTTACATACCCTGTGAGAATTTATGATTTATTGGCCATTCTTCAGAGAATATGAATGATAACACAAAAACCTTTCTTCCACTCATGCTTAATGGTTGTGTGAAGCTATTTATTGGCAAACAACTGTGTTTACTCTTTTTAGAGCAAAATGACAAAAGAAAGTACCCAAACGACCCTGATCAAAAGTTTACTTTGATCTGATAACATGCACAAAAGTTGACACAAACAGGTTTGAATGACTAATCAAGGTTCCAATCCTCACCTGTTACATGTTTGTTTGTAATTAATGTGTGTGTATAAAAGGTCAGTGAGTTTTTCGGCTTCTGACAGACCATTGCATCTTTGCACAGATGTTTCTGGATTCTGAGTCATGGGGAAGGCAAAATAATTGTCAAAGGATCTGCGAGAAACGGTATTTGAACTGCATAAAACATAAAAGGGGTATAAAAAAAATATCCAAAGAATTGAGAATACCAATCAGCAGTGTTCAAACGCTGATTAAGAAGTGGAAAATGAGAAATTCAGGTAGACCGGCAAAGATTTCAGCCACAACTGCCAGGAAAATTGTTCGAGATGCAAAGAAAAATCCACAAATAACGTCAGCTGAAGTACAGGACTCTCTGAAAAATTGTTTCAAGATGCACAATAAGGAGGCACTGGAAGAAAAATGGGCTGCATGGTCGAGTGGCCAAAAAGTTAAATTTTGGTCTCATCACTCCAAATTACTTTGTTCCAGAAGTTTTGAGGCTTGTCTCTGTGCTGTTTGGCGTAATGTAAGCGGGATACTTTGTGACATTTGCGCAGAATTGGCTTTCTTTTGGTTTTTGTTTTTATCAATCATATTCTCTGAAGAATGGCCAAGAAATCATAAATTCTCCCAGGGTATGTAAACTTATGAGCACCACTGTATGTTGCATACCGGACTATAAGGCGCACTGCTGAGGAATGGTCTATGTTTTGATCTTTTTTCATATATAAGGCGCACCGGATTATAGGGCGCATTAAGGGAGTCATATTGTTATTCTTTATTTCTAAATGTAAAAGACTTCCTTGTGGTCTACATAACATGTAATGGTGGTTCTTTGCTCAAAATGTTGCATAGATGATGTTTTACAGATCATCTTCAAGCCGCTTTCTGACAGTTGCTTCCGGATGCGCCGTTTTGTGGGCGGGTCTTATTTACGTGGCTCACCTTCGGCAGCGCCTTCTCCCCGTCATCTTTGTTGTAGCGGTGTAGCGTGCAAGGACGGGAGTGCAAGAAGTGTCAAAAGATGGCGCTAACTGTTTTAATGACATTCAGACTTTACTTCAATCAATAACGGAGCAGCATCTCCTCATCCGGAAACAACAACACCGAAAAAAAAACGTCCGACCAAACACTAATAACTAAAGTTCCTTGGGTGAATAATGTAAACTCACTACACCGGTATGTTTTAGCGCTTTCATGGCGAGTTTACAGACAGATATAAGTAAGAACTTTACACTACTTTATATTGGAAATGGCAACTGTAGAGGATGAATGTCCCATAACAAGAAGACAGAGGAAAAGAAGAAGCTTATGGACTACGGCGCGCAATTTTTCAGGATTAATGCAGATCCCAAATACAGATCAGCAGGTACCAAAAGGTAAGAATAGTTTCTTTTGCATAATATTACGAAACAAAACGCCAGATAATGTCTTACTTTATACACACACCATAATAATACTCGTATGTTACAGCACATCAAAACAGTGCAGCCTACACTTATCTCTTATGTTTGACTGCCATCTACTGGTCACACCTTACATTAGGCACACCGGTTTATGAGGCGCACTGTCGGGTTTTGAGGGAAAAAAATATTTTTTTTTAGTGTGCCCTATAGTCCGGAAAATACGATATATAAAATAGAAGGTTTAGTCTTAACGTACACAGCAAACATTGCACATCCATCCATCCATTTTCTACCGCTTGTCCCTTTTGGGGTTGCGGGGGGCGCTGGAACCCATCTCAGCTGCATTCGGGCGGAAGGCGGGGTACACCCTGGACAAGTTTGCACGCATGTGGTTTAATACAATTAAAAGGAAGGTGTAGCTTTATCGCCCTCTGCTGGTGAAATTTAGCGCTACATGTATTTAACCAGTTTTGATCGCCAGAGTTAAACTAGCAAAAAAAACAAGACAGCCACAAATACAAAAGACATCACAAAGTCAGCAATTTCAATTACATTCATACTTTGTTGTCCAGTCGCTGTTAAAGGTCCGATTTTCGCGATTTATTTTGTGTTTTTTTCAGGGTAGATAGTGCCATCTTCTTCTTCTACTCACCCCTACTGCTGCTTCATTGTGACACATATGCTACGCTGTTGCCCCCTGCCTGGTGCCGGGAGTACTGCGTCCATGAGCGGCCCTGTTTGAATGGTTGATTGATTGATTGATTGAAACTTTTATTAGTAGATTGCACAGTTCAGTACATATTCCGTACAATTGACCACTAAATGGTAACGCCCGAATACGTTTTTCAACTTGTTTAAGTCGGGGTCCACGTTAATCAATTCATGGTTAGGGTTAGCAGGGTGTATAAGAGTGTTTCAGTATGGTGTGTGAGAGAAAAACATTTTAGTTGTTAATGTGAGAGCATTTCAGTAGTGTATGTAAGAACATTTCAGTAGTGTGTATAAGAGTGTTTCAGTAGTGTGTGTGTGTGAGAAAAAGATATTTGTTTATGTGAGAGCATTTCAGTAGTGTGTATAAGAGTGTTTCAGTAGTGTGTGTGTTAGAAAAAGATATCAGTTGTTTATGTGAGAGCATTTCAGTAGTGTGTATAAGAGTGTTTCAGTAGTGTGTATAAGAGTGCTTCAGTAGTGTGTATAAGAGTGTTTCAGTAGTGTGTATAAGAGTGTTTCAGTAGTGTGTGTGTTAGAAAAATATATCAGTTGTTTATGTGAGAGCATTTCAGTAGTGTGTATAAGAGTGTTTCAGTAGTGTGTATAAGAGTGTTTCAGTAGTGTGTGTGTTAGAAAAATATTTCAGTTGTTTATGTGAGAGCATTTCAGTAGCGAATGTAAGAACATTTCAGTAGTGTGTATAAGAGTGTTTCAGTAGTGTGTATAAGAGTGTTTCAGTAGTGTGTGTGTTAGAAAAATATTTCAGTTGTTTATGTGAGAGCATTTCAGTAGTTTATGTAAGAACATTTCTATAGTGTGTATAATAGTGTTTCAGTAGTGTGTGTGTGAGAAAAAGATATCAGTTGTTTATGTGAGAGCATTTCAGTAGTGTGTATAAGAGTGTTTCAGTAGTGTGTATAAGAGTGTCTCATTAGTGTGTGTGTTAAAAAAAATATTTCAGTTGTTTATGTGAGAGCATTTCAGTAGTGTACGTAAGAACATTTCAGTAGTGTGTATAAGAGTATTTCAGTAGTTTGTATAAGAGTGTTTCAGTAGTGTGTGTGTTAGAAAAAATATTTCAGTTGTGTGTGAGAGCATTTCAGTAGTGTATGTAAGAACATTTCAGTAGTGTGTATAAGAGTGTTTCAGTAGTGTGTGTGTGAGAAAAAGATATCAGTTGTTTATGTGAGAGCATTTCACTAGTGTGTATAAGAGTGTTTCAGTAGTGTGTATAAGAGTGTCTCATTAGTGTGTGTGTTAAAAAAAATATTTCAGTTGTTTATGTGAGAGCATTTCAGTAGTGTACGTAAGAACATTTCAGTAGTGTGTATAAGAGTGTTTCAGTAGTGTGTGTGTTAGAAAGATATTTCAGTTGTTTATGTGAGAGCATTTCAGTTGTGTGTATAAGAGTGTTTCAGTAGTGTGTATAAGAGTGTTTCAGTAGTGTGTGTGTTAGAAAAAGATATCAGTTGTTTATGTGAGAGCATTTCAGTTGTGTGTATAAGAGTGTTTCAGTAGTGTGTATAAGAGTGTTTCAGTAGTGTGTGTGTTAGAAAAAGATATCAGTTGTTTATGTGAGAGCATTTCAGTAGTGTGTATAAGAGTGTTTCAGTAGTGTGTATAAGAGTGTTTCAGTAGTGTGTGTGTTAGAAAGATATTTCAGTTGTTTATGTGAGAGCATTTCAGGAGTGTGTATAAGAGTGTTTCAGTAGCGTCTATAAGAGTGTTTCAGTAGTGTGTACAAGAGTGTTTCAGTAGTGTGTATAAGAGTGTTTCAGTAGTGTGTGTGTTAGAAAAATATTTCAGTTGTTTATGTGAGAGCATTTCAGTAGTGTGTATAAGAGTGTTTCAGTAGTGTGTATACGAGTGTCTCATTAGTGTGTGTGTTAAAAAAATATTTCAGTTGTTTATGTGAGAGCATTTCAGTAGTGTACGTAACAACATTTCAGTAGTGTGTATAAGAGTATTTCAGTAGTTTGTATAAGAGTGTTTCAGTAGTGTGTGTGTTAGAAAAAATATTTCAGTTGTGTGTGAGAGCATTTCAGTAGTGTATGTAAGAACATTTCAGTAGTGTGTATAAGAGTGTTTCAGTAGTGTGTGTGTGAGAAAAAGATATCAGTTGTTTATGTGAGAGTATTTCAGTAGTGTGTATAAGAGTGTTTCAGTAGTGTGTATAAGAGTGTTTCAGTAGTGTGTGTGTTAGACAAATATTTCAGTTGTTTATGTGAGAGCATTTCAGTAGTGTGTATAAGAGTGTTTCAGTAGTGTGTATAAGAGTGTTTCAGTAGTGTGTATAAGAGTGTTTCAGTAGTGTGTGTGTTAGACAAATATTTCAGTTGTTTATGTGAGAGCATTTCAGTAGTGTGTATAAGAGTGTTTCAGTAGTGTGTATAAGAGTGTTTCAGTAGTGTGTATAAGAGTGTTTCAGTAGTGTGTGTGTTAGAAAAAGATATCAGTTGTTTATGTGAGAGCATTTCAGTTGTGTGTATAAGAGTGTTTCAGTAGTGTGTATAAGAGTGTTTCAGTAGTGTGTGTGTTAGAAAAAGATATCAGTTGTTTATGTGAGAGCATTTCAGTAGTGTGTATAAGAGTGTTTCAGTAGTGTGTATAAGAGTGTTTCAGTAGTGTGTGTGTTAGAAAGATATTTCAGTTGTTTATGTGAGAGCATTTCAGGAGTGTGTATAAGAGTGTTTCAGTAGTGTCTATAAGAGTGTTTCAGTAGTGTGTACAAGAGTGTTTCAGTAGTGTGTATAAGAGTGTTTCAGTAGTGTGTGTGTTAGAAAAATATTTCAGTTGTTTATGTGAGAGCATTTCAGTAGTGTGTTTAAGAGTGTTTCATTAGTGTGTACAAGAGTGTTTCATTAGTGTGTATAAGAGTGTTTCAGTAGTGTGTATAAGAGTGTTTCAGTAGTGTGTGTGTTAGAAAAATATTTCAGTTGTTTATGTGAGAGCATTTCAGTAGTGTGTATAAGAGGTAATTGTGAGTAATGTCCCTAACGGCCCCTCATATTGAACAGCCCTTCTTTACGTCATAGCAAGTGCAACTTCGAGAAATGTGTCTTCTTGCAAGGCGTAAAATCAACTTTTGCAGCTGCCATAAAAAGTGCATTTAATTCATATTGTCCCAGCAAGGTATTCACTCTGCACCACATTTTTTGACATGTTGGATAAAAATAAAAAACCTGATTGATTGGTCAGCCCGTGGAAGTTAAAAGGCTTTTTAACTCAGATGGCATCATGCTCTCTGCCTTCATTGATGTTTCTTTGTCTTTGGGTGTCCAGCAGCGCTGCGCCTTCGCTGATGAATACTGACATGTACGGTATTGTACTGACGGACGCTTCAAAGTGGAACAGAGCGATTTAAGAGTGACCCCATGTGGCTGAAGTTATCCATCATGCCATTGTGAAGTTGCAACCGCTCACTTAGGTTTTTACAAAAGCTGCCATTGGAACTTTTGTGATGGTGCAAAAAAGGTCTGCTAATTATTCATCCATCCATTTTTAATGCCGCTTGTCCTCAATCGGTCGCAGGTGAGCTGGAGCGCGTCTGAAATGGCCTGAGAAGTCGATTACACCCTTGACTGGGGTGGCAAAAATGGCCCAAAATTAAATCCAGATTTCTATTTCTCTGAAAACCAAATTGTTTTGATAAGGATTTCGATTTTGGGGCGATTACAGTGGTTCTATTATGAAAAAAAAACAATTTTCTTACCTATTTTTGTGTATTTGGGGTCTCCATAAGTCCCGAATGTCACGTAGGGGGGTGTCCCGTCTGTTCCCCCGGGATGCAGACGGAACACTCCGGACAGGACGTGCAGGTAGGAACATGGTTTATTGTCGAAATCCAACAAGTACAAAAAACTGAAAACAAGTCAGAGGAAAAAGGTGCCGAACGCACTGGACGCTAACGCTAACACTTGGCATAGACTAGAGATAAGGAATACTCACGTAACTGTGGCAAGAAGCAAACAATGAAGCCAGGCCGACTGACCAGGCTTAAATAGTCCCTCTGATTAGTGCTCGGAAAACAGGTGGGCGTCCCGAGCACCAATCAGAGACAGGTGGAAACAATAAGCACCCACGGTAACTGAAAACAAACAAGGGTGCACAAAAACAGGAACTAAAGGAATATAACAAAAACATAATCCGGGCCACGGATCATGACACCGAAAATGTGAAATCAAACCACGGAAGCGTAACTCGTGTGGTACCTCAGCAGGCACGAGACATTGATACAACGTTGATTATACAACAATTATAAAAGTGCCCTTGAAACAACGATGCAAAATAGTTGTGTTTGTAAATTGAGACAACGTTGGTGTCTAACGTTGGATCAACGTTGTTGGTTGGGAAATGACCAAAATCCAATGGTCAAATCATCGTAAAAAAAACAATCATTGAATAAACGTCGTCAAAAAGCCTGTTGTTTCAACGTTGTGTTTGTGTTGTGGAATATTGGTTGAAAAAAGACCAAAATTCAATGGTCAAATCAACGTCAGAACCCAACATTGATTAAACGTCGTCAAAAAGCATGTTGTTTCAACGTTGTATTTGTGTTGTGGAATATTGGTTGGAAAATGACCAAAATTCAATGGTCAAATCAACGTCAGAACCCAACATTGATTAAACGTTGTCTAAAAGCATGTTGTTTCAACGTTGTATTTGTGTTGTAGAATATTGGTTGGGAATTGACCACAATTCAATTCTCAAATCAAGGTCAGAACTCATCGTTGATTAAACGACGTCAAAAAGCATGTTATTTCAACGTTGTATTTGTGTTGTGGAATATCGGTTGGGAATTGATCAAAATTCACAAGTCAAGTTAACGTCAAAACCCAACATTGATTAAACGTCGTCAAAAAGCATGTTGTTTCAACATTGTATTTGTGTTGTGGAATATCGGTTGAAAAATTACCAAAATTCAATGGTCAAAACAACGTCAGATCCCAACATTGATTAAACGTTGTCAAAAAGCATGTTGTTTCAACGTTGTATTTGTGTTGTAGAATATTGGTTAGGAAATGACCAAATTTCAATGTTGAAATCAGGGTCAGAACCCAAATTTGATTAAACGTTGTCAAAAAGCATGTTGTTTCAACGTTGTATTTGTGTTGTGGAATATTGCTTGGGTAACAACCAATTTCCAAAGGTCAAATAAACATCAGAACCCAGCATTGATTAAACGTTGTCAAAAAGCATGTTGTTTCAACGTTGTATTTGTGTTGTAGAATATTGGTTAGGAAATGACCAAATTTCAATGTTGAAATCAGGGTCAGAACCCAAATGTGATTAAACGTCATCAAAAAGCATGTTGTTTCAACGTTGTATTTGTGTTGCAAAATATTGGTTGGGAATTGACCAAAATTCACAAGTCAAGTTAATGTCAAAACCCAACATTGACTAAACGTTGTCTAAAAGCATGTTATTTCAACGTTGTATTTGTGTTGTAGAATATTGGTTGGAAATTGACCAAAATTCAATGGTCAAATCAAGGTCAGAACCCATCGTTGATTAAACGTGGTCAAAAAGCATGTTGTTTCAACGTTGTATTTGTGTTGTGGAATATCGGTTGAAAAATTGCCAAAATTCAATGGTCAAAACAACGTCAGATCCCAATATTGATTAAACGTCGTCAAAAAGCGTGTTGTTTCAACGTTGTATTTGTGTTGTAGAATATTGGTTAGGAAATGACCACATTTCAATGTTGAAATCAGGGTCAGAACCCAAATGTGATTAAACGTCGTCAAAAAGCATGTTGTTTCAACGTTGTATTTGTGTTGTAAAATATTGGTTGGGAATTGACCAAAATTCACAAGTCAAGTTAACGTCAAAACCCGACATTGATTAAACGTTGTCTAAAAGCATGTTATTTCAACGTTGTATTTGTGTTGTAGAATATTGGTTGGGAATTGACCAAAATTCAATGGTCAAAACAACGTCAGATCCCAACATTGATTAAACGTCGTCAAAAAGCATGTCGTTTCAACGTTGTATTTGTGTTGTGGAATATTGGTTGAAAAATTACCAAAATCCGATGGTCAAATCAACGTCAGAAGCCAACATTGATTAAACCTTGTCAAAAGGAATGTTGTTTCAACGTTGTATTTGTGTTGTGGAATATTGGTTGGGTAACAACCAATTTCCAAAGGTCAAATAAACGTCAGAACCCAGCATTGATTAAACATTGTCAAAAAGCATGTTGTTTCAACGTTGTATTTGTGTTGTGTAATATAGGTTGAAAAATGACCAAAATTCAATGGTCAAATCAACGTCAGAACCCAACATCGATTAAACGTCGTCAAAAAGCATGTTGTTTCAACATTGTATTTGTGTTGGAGAATATTGGTTGGGAAACAACCAATTTCCAAAGGTCAAATAAACGTCAGAACCCAGCATTGATTAAACGTTGTCAAAAAGTTAAGTTAAAGTTAAAGTACCAATGATTGTCACACACACACTAGGTGTGGCGAAATTATTCTCTGCATTTGACCCATTACCCTTGTTCACCCCCTGGGAAGTGAGGGGAGCAGTGGGCAGCAGCGGTGGCCGCGCCCGGGAATCATTTTTGGTGATTTTACCCCCAATTCCAACCCTTGATGCTGAGTGCCAAGCATGTTGCTTCAATGTTGTATTTGTGTTGTAGATTGTTGGTTGGGAATTGACCAAAATTCAATGTTCAATGCAATGTCAGAACCCAACATTGATTAAACGTCAAAAAGCATGTTGTTTCAACGTTGTATTTGTGTTGTGGAGTATTGGTTGGGAAATGACCAATTTTCAAAGGTCAAATATTCGTCAGAATCCATCATTGATTAAACGTCTTCAAAAAGCATGTTGTTTCAACGTTGTATTTGTGTTGTAGGATATTGTTCGGAAAATTACCAAAATTGAATGGTCAAAACAACGTCAGAACCCAACATTGTTTTAAAGTTGTCAAAAAGTATGTTGTTTCAACGTTGTATTCGTGTTGTAGAATATTGGTTGGAAAATGATCAATATTCAATGTTCGAATCTACGTCAGAACCCAACATTGATTAAACGTCCTCAAAAAGCATGTTGTTTCAACGTTATGTTTGAGGTGTTCAATATCAGCACCTAATTCAACAAGTTCTCAACGTTGTTTTAATGTCTCGTGTCTACTCGGTCGGTTTCTGCCTTTTTGTGTCGCGGACTCGCATCGGGGCCGTCCGCATGAGAGGCGAGCGTGCTAACCACCGAGCTAAAAGCCCAAGTTTGCTTCTGTGAAGTATTCAAATATTCAAATACATATATTTGTATCTTTATCCATTACAGTATTTTTGTAAACATTGAATACTTTTCTCTTGACTTTATTTTCTATTTTAAATTTTTTTTTTACAACATTTTCATCATGTGGGCGGGGTCTCCTCTGAAGGGTATGATAGAAGCCTTTTTATTGGCCAGTGTCAGAGAATGGCGTGACCACTGTTAACAATTGGAGGGAAATACCACATAGGAGTGGGCGATACTCACCAATAAAAATATTGTGCATAAAAAATAAAAAATAAAATAAAAAAATATTAGTATTTTGGACCAAAACAGTTTTTTCTTTGTTTGAAATTATTTTCTTTTCATTTCAAATACAATATTTTGTTTGCAAAAAAATTTTGGGGCTGCAATTTTTTCAAAATTGTTGCAAATCGATGTTTTTGTTTGGTTGCACAAAAAGACACACACTTTTTCTCAATACTACGCCACAAATTGATGTTGTAATTTAATAAAGAAATACAAGTGTTATCGTGTTGTCATATCGCATTGTTTGTAATAACAATGATTACAAATCTCTAATCAACTACTGCATTTGCACTAAATCTGCTATTTTGTCTAGCTGGGTCTCTGTTGCCATAAAGAGCTTTATTTTGTTCCCTCCGGAGTAAAAAATGGATTTGTGTTGTGGTGATGCTGTGCCTCATTACGGTAGCTTGGTGTCTCTCCAAGGACTTATTAAGGATTAAGTACATCAGAGAGTGCCAGCATGCACCTACAGCATCTTCTGTGGTCCAGTCTCCAAGCACAGCTCTTTCACCTTTAGCTCCCTTTATGTTCATGTGGAGCATCGCTGGGTTGTATTGTGTAGAGAAAGCCATCGGTAAGAGTGAAGTTAGCTTTTTCAGTCAGCTTATTGTTATTTGTAGTACATACAAATAAATATGTTTAAATACCAGAAAACACATCAGCCCACGTGGACTTTTTTGACCTCATATAGTGGAGTCTCCTCCAACAGGGATGGATATGCCACATACATGCTAATGATTAGCATTAGCGATTTTACATGGCGATTTTTAGCACCTCCAAATTTGGTAATTAAAACTTTAACTAAGATGCAGGTACACTCAAACAGCTGATTCAAAATAGATGTTGTTTCAATGTTGTATTTTTGTTGTAGAATATTGGATGCGAATTGACCAAATTTCAATAGTCAAATGAACGTCTGAATTCAAAATTGATTAAAGGTCGACAAAAATTTATGTTTTCAATGTTGTATTTTCGTTGTAGAATTTCGGTTGGAAAATGACCAAAATTCAATGGTCAGATGAATGTTAGAACCCAACATTAAATACACAATGTCAAAAAGATGTTGTTTCAATGTTGTATTTTTGTTGTAGAATATTGGTTGAGAAATGACCAAAATTCAATGGTCAAATGAACATTAGAACCCAACATTAAATACACAATGTCAAAAATATGTTGTTTCAATGTTGTATTTTGGCTGTAGAATATTGGTTGAGAAATGAGCAAAATTCAATGGTCAAATGAACGTCAGAACCCAAGATTGATAAAACGTCCTCAAAAAGATGTTTCGATGTTGTATTTTTGTTGTTGGATATTGGATGGAAAATTACCAAAATTAAATTGTCAAATGAACGTCAGAACCCAACATTGAATAAACATAAACAAAATTATGTTGTTTCAATGATGTGTTTTTGTTGTAGAATATTGGTTGAAAAATGACCAAAATTCAATGGTCGGATAAACGTCAGAACCCAACATTGAATAAAAGTTGTAAAAAATATGTTTTAATGTTGTATTTTTGTTGTAGAATATTAGTTGAAAAATGACCAAAATTAATTGGTCATATCAACGTCAGAACCCAACATTGATTAAAAAAACGTTGTCAAAAAACATGTTGTTTCAATGTTGTATTTTCGTTGTAGGACATTGGATGGAAAATGACCAAAATTCAATGGTCGGATAAACGTCAGAACCCAACATTGAATACAAGTTGTAAAAAATATGTTTTAATGTTGTATTTTTGTTGTAGAATATTAGTTGAAAAATGACCAAAATTCATTGGTCATATCAACGTCAGAACCCAACATTGAATAAACGTCATCAAAAATATGTTGTTTTAATGTTGTATTTTTGTTGTTGAATATTATTTGGAAAACGACCAAAATGAAATCGTCAAATGAATGTCAGAACCCAACATTGATTAAAAAAACGTTGTCAAAAAACATGTTGTTTCAATGTTGTATTTTCGTTGTTGGACATTGGATGGAAAATGACCAAAATTAAATAGTCAAATGAACGTCGGAACCAAACATTGATTCAACTTCGTCAAAATTTGTTGCTTCAATGTTGTAGAATTCTGGTTGAAAAATGACCAAAATTCAATGGCAAGATAAACGTTAGAACCCAATATTGAATAAACGTTGTCAAAAATATGTTGTTTCAATGTTGTATTTTTGTTGTATAATATTGGTTGGAAAATGACCGAAATTCACTGGTCAAATGAACGTCAGAACCCAACATTGAATAAACGTTGTCAAAAATATGTTGTTTCAATGTTATATGTGTGTTGTAGAATATTAGTTGGAAAATGACCAAAATTCAATGGTCAAATCAACGTCGGACACCCAACATTGATTAAACGTCGTCAAAAATATGTTGTTTCAATATTGTAGAATAGTGGTTGAAAAATGACCAAAATTCAATGGCAAGATGCACGTTAGAACCCAATATTGAATAAACATCGTCAAAAATATGTTGTTTCAACGTTGTATTTTTAGTGCAGAATATTGGTTGGAAAATGACCGAAATTCACTGGTCAAATCAACGTCGTGAAAAATATGTTGTTTCAATGTTGTGTTTTGGTCAAATGAACGTCAGACACCCAACATTGATTACATGTCATCAAAAAGATGTTGTTTCAATGTTGTAAAATATTGGTTGGAATATAACCAAAATTCAATAGTCAAATGAACGTCAAAACCCAACATTGAATAACCGTTGTCAAAAAGATGTTGTTTCAATGTTGTATTTGTGTTGTAGTATATTAGTTGGAAAATGACCAAAATTCAATGGTCAAATCAACGTCGTGAAAAATATGTTGTTTCAATGTTGTGTTTTTGTTGTAGAATATTGGTTGGAAAATGACCAAAATTCAATGGTCAAATGAACGTCAAATACTCAACATTGAGTAAACGTCGTCAAATATATGTGGTTTCAATGTTGTATTTTTGTTGTAAGACATTGGATGGAAAATGACCGAAATTCAATCGTCAAATCAACGTCAGAACCCAACATTGATTCAACGTCGTCAAAAAGATGTTGTTTCAATGTTGTAGAATAGTGGTTGAAAAATGAACAAAATTCAATGGCAAGATGCACGTTAGAACCCAATATTGAATAAACGTCTTCAAAAATATGTTGTTTCAACGTTTGTATTTTTATTGTATAATATTGGTTGGAATATAACCAAAATTCAATGGTCAAATGAACGTCAGAACCCAACACTGAATAACTGTTGTCAAAAAGATGTTGTTTCAATGTTGTATTTGTGTTGTAGAATATTAGTTGGAAAATGACCAAAATTCAATGGTCAAATCAACGTCGTGAAAAATATGTTGTTTCAATGTTGTGTTTTTGTTGTAGGATATTGGTTGGAAAATGACCAAAATTCAATGGTCAAATGAATGTCAAATACTCAACATTGATTAAACGTCGTTAAAAAGATGTTGTTTCAATGTTGTAGAAAAGTGGTTGAAAAATGACCAAAATTCAATGGCAAGATGAACGTTAGAACCCAATATTGAATCAACGTCGTCAAAAATATGTTGTTTCAATGTTGTATTTGTGTTGTAGAATATTAGTTGGAAAATGACCAAAATTCAATGGTCAAATCAACCTCGTCAAAAATATGTTGTTTCAATGTTGTGTTTTTCTTTTAGAATATTGGTTGGAAAATGACCAACATTCAATGGTCAAATCAACGTCAGAAACTCAACATTGATTCAACGTCGTCAAAAAGATGTTGTTTCAATGTTGTAGAACAGTGGTTGAAAAATGACCAAAATTCAATGGCAAGATAAAGGTTAGAACCCAATATTGAATAAACGTTGTCAAAAATATGTTGTTTCAATGTTGTATTTTTGTTGTATAATATTGGTTGGAAGATGACCGAAATTCACCGGTCAAATGAACGTCAGAACCCAACATTGAATAAATGTTGTCAAAAATATGTTGTTTCAATGTTGTATGTGTGTTGTAGAATATTAGTTGGAAAATGACCAAAATTCAATGGTCAAATCAACGTCGGATACCCAACATTCATTAAACGTCGTCAAAAATATGTTGTTTCAATATTGTAGAATAGTGGTTGAAAAATTACCAAAATTCAATGGCAAGATGCACGTTAGAACCCAATATTGAATAAACATCGTCAAAAATATGTTGTTTCAACGTTGTATTTTTGTTGTAGAATATTGGTTGGAAAATGACCAAAATTCAATGGTCAAATGAACGTCAGACACCCAACATTGATTACATGTCATCAAAAAGATGTTGTTTCAATGTTGTAAAATATTGGTTGGAATATAACCAAAATTCAATAGTCAAATGAACGTCAAAACCCAACATTGAATAACCGTTGTCAAAAATATGTTGTTTCAATGTTGTATTTGTGTTGTAGAATATTAGTTGGGAAATGACCAAAATTCAATGGTCAAATCAACGTCGTGAAAAATATGTTGTTTCAATGTTGTGTTTTTGTTGTAGGATATTGGTTGGAAAATGACCAAAATTCAATGGTCAAATGAATGTCAAATACTCAACATTGATTAAACGTTGTTAAAAAGATGTTGTTTCAATGTTGTAGAATAGTGGTTGAAAAATGACCAAAATTCAATGGCAAGATGAACGTTAGAACCCAATATTGAATCAACGTCGTCAAAAATATGTTGTTTCAATGTTGTATTTGTGTTGTAGAATATTAGTTGGAAAATGACCAACATTCAATGGTCAAATCAACCTCGTCAAAAATATGTTGTTTCAATGTTGTGTTTTTGTTTTAGAATATTGGTTGAAAAATGACCAACATTCAATGGTCAAATCAACGTCAGAAACTCAACATTGATTCAACGTCGTCAAAAAGATGTTGTTTCAATGTTGTAGAACAGTGGTTGAAAAATGACCAAAATTCAATGGCAAGATAAAGGTTAGAACCCAATATTGAATAAACGTTGTCAAAAATATGTTGTTTCAATGTTGTATTTTTGTTGTATAATATTGGTTGGAAGATGACCGAAATTCACCGGTCAAATGAACGTCAGAACCCAACATTGAATAAATGTTGTCAAAAATATGTTGTTTCAATGTTGTATGTGTGTTGTAGAATATTAGTTGGAAAATGACCAAAATTCAATGGTCAAATCAACGTCGGATACCCAACATTCATTAAACGTCGTCAAAAATATGTTGTTTCAATATTGTAGAATAGTGGTTGAAAAATTACCAAAATTCAATGGCAAGATGCACGTTAGAACCCAATATTGAATAAACATCGTCAAAAATATGTTGTTTCAACGTTGTATTTTTGTTGTAGAATATTGGTTGGAAAATGACCAAAATTCAATGGTCAAATGAACGTCAGACACCCAACATTGATTACATGTCATCAAAAAGATGTTGTTTCAATGTTGTAAAATATTGGTTGGAATATAACCAAAATTCAATAGTCAAATGAACGTCAAAACCCAACATTGAATAACCGTTGTCAAAAAGATGTTGTTTCAATGTTGTATTTGTGTTGTAGTATATTAGTTGGAAAATGACCAAAATTCAATGGTCAAATCAACGTCGTGAAAAATATGTTGTTTCAATGTTGTGTTTTTGTTGTAGGATATTGGTTGGAAAATGACCAAAATTCAATGGTCAAATGAATGTCAAATACTCAACATTGATTAAACGTTGTTAAAAAGATGTTGTTTCAATGTTGTAGAATAGTGGTTGAAAAATGACCAAAATTCAATGGCAAGATGAACGTTAGAACCCAATATTGAATCAACGTCGTCAAAAATATGTTGTTTCAATGTTGTATTTGTGTTGTAGAATATTAGTTGGAAAATGACCAAAATTCAATGGTCAAATCAACCTCGTCAAAAATATGTTGTTTCAATGTTGTGTTTTTGTTTTAGAATATTGGTTGAAAAATGACCAACATTCAATGGTCAAATCAACGTCAGAAACTCAACATTGATTCAACGTCGTCAAAAAGATGTTGTTTCAATGTTGTAGAACAGTGGTTGAAAAATGACCAAAATTCAATGGCAAGATAAAGGTTAGAACCCAATATTGAATAAACGTTGTCAAAAATATGTTGTTTCAATGTTGTATTTTTGTTGTATAATATTGGTTGGAAGATGACCGAAATTCACCGGTCAAATGAACGTCAGAACCCAACATTGAATAAATGTTGTCAAAAATATGTTGTTTCAATGTTGTATGTGTGTTGTAGAATATTAGTTGGAAAATGACCAAAATTCAATGGTCAAATCAACGTCGGATACCCAACATTCATTAAACGTCGTCAAAAATATGTTGTTTCAATATTGTAGAATAGTGGTTGAAAAATTACCAAAATTCAATGGCAAGATGCACGTTAGAACCCAATATTGAATAAACATCGTCAAAAATATGTTGTTTCAACGTTGTATTTTTGTTGTAGAATATTGGTTGGAAAATGACCAAAATTCAATGGTCAAATGAACGTCAGACACCCAACATTGATTACATGTCATCAAAAAGATGTTGTTTCAATGTTGTAAAATATTGGTTGGAATATAACCAAAATTCAATAGTCAAATGAACGTCAAAACCCAACATTGAATAACTGTTGTCAAAAAGATGTTGTTTCAATGTTGTATTTGTGTTGTAGTATAGTAGTTGGAAAATGACCAAAATTCAATGGTCAAATCAACGTCGTGAAAAATATGTTGTTTCAATGTTGTGTTTTTGTTGTAGAATATTGGTTGGAAAATGACCAAAATTCAATGGTCAAATGAACGTCAAATACTCAACATTGAGTAAACGTCGTCAAATATATGTTGTTTCAATGTTGTATTTTTGTTGTAGGACATTGGATGGAAAATGACCGAAATTCAATCGTCAAATCAACGTCAGAACCCAACATTGATTCAACGTCGTTAAAAAGATGTTGTTTCAATGTTGTAGAATAGTGGTTGAAAAATGACCAAAATTCAATGGCAAGATGCACGTTAGAACCCAATATTGAATAAACGTCGTCAAAAATATGTTGTTTCAATGTTGTATTTGTGTTGTAGAATATTAGTTGGAAAATGACCAAAATTCAATGGCAAGATGAACGTTAGAACCCAATATTGAATAAACATCGTCAAAAAGATGTTGTTTCAATGTTGTAGACTAGTGGTTGAAAAATTACCAAAATTCAATGGCAAGATGCACGTTAGAACCCAATATTGAATAAACGTCGTCAAAAAGATGTTTTTTCAATGTTGTATTTTTTTTGTAGGACATTGGATGGAAAATGACCAAAATTTAATGGTCAAATGAACGTCAGAACCCAACATTGATTCAACGTCGTCAAAAAGATGTTTCAATGTTTGTTTTTGTTGTAGGATATTGGTTGGAAAATGACCAAAATTCAATGGTCAAATGAATGTCAAATACTCAACATTGATTAAACGTTGTTAAAAAGATGTTGTTTCAATGTTGTAGAATAGCGGTTGAAAAATGACCAAAATTCAATGGCAAGATGAACGTTAGAACCCAATATTGAATCAACGTCGTCAAAAAGATGTTTTTTCAATGTTGTATTTTTTTTGTAGGACATTGGATGGAAAATGACCAAAATTTAATGGTCAAATGAACGTCAGAACCCAACATTGATTCAACGTCGTCAAAAAGATGTTTCAATGTTTGTTTTTGTTGTAGGATATTGGTTGGAAAATGACCAAAATTCAATGGTCAAATGAATGTCAAATACTCAACATTGATTAAACGTTGTTAAAAAGATGTTGTTTCAATGTTGTAGAATAGCGGTTGAAAAATGACCAAAATTCAATGGCAAGATGAACGTTAGAACCCAATATTGAATCAACGTCGTCAAAAATATGTTGTTTCAATGTTGTATTTGTGTTGTAGAATATTAGTTGGAAAATGACCAAAATTCAATGGTCAAATCAACCTCGTCAAAAATATGTTGTTTCAATGTTGTGTTTTTGTTTTAGAATATTGGTTGGAAAATGACCAACATTCAATGGTCAAATCAACGTCAGAAACTCAACATTGATTCAACGTTGTCAAAAAGATATTTCAATGTTGTGTTTTTGTTGTAGGATATTGGTTGGAAAATGACCAAAACTCAATGGTCAAATGAACGTCAGAAACTCAACATTGATTCAACGTCGTCAAAAAGATGTTGTTTCAATGTTGTAGAACAGTGGTTGAAAAATGACCAAAATTCAATGGCAAGATGCACGTTAGAACCCAATATTGAATAAACGTTGTCAAAAAGATGTTTTTTCAATGTTGTATTTTTTTTGTAGGACATTGGAAGGAAAATGACCAAAATTTAATGGTCAAATAAACGTCAGAACCCAACATTGACTCAACGTCATCAAAAATATGTTTCAATGTTGTGTTTTTGTTGTAGGATGTTGGTTGGAAAATGACCAAAATTCAATGGTCAAATGAACGTCAGATACTCAACAGTGATTAAACGTTGTCAAAAAGATGTTGTTTCAATGTTGTAGAATAGTGGTTGAAAAATGACCAAAATTCAATGGCAAGATGAACGTTAGAACCCAATATTGAATCAACGTCGTCAAAAATATGTTGTTTCAATGTTGTATTTGTGTTGTAGAATATTAGTTGAAAAATGACCAAAACTCAATGGCAGGATGCACGTTAGAACCCAATATTGAATAAACGTCGTCAAAAAAATGTTGTTTCAACGTTTGTATTTTTATTGTATAATATTGGTTGGAAGATGACCGAAATTCACTGGTCAAATGAACGTCAGAACCCAACATTGAATAAACGTTGTCAAAAATATGTTGTTTCAATGTTGTATGTGTGTTGTAGAATATTAGTTGGAAAATGACCAAAATTCAATGGTCAAGTCAACGTCAGAACCCAACATTGATTCAACGTCGTCAAAAATACGTTGCTACAATGCTGTGTTTTTGTTGCATGGTATTGGTTGGAAAATGACCAAAATTCAATGGTCAAATGAACGTCTGAACCCAACATTGATTCAACGTCGTCAAAAATACGTTGCTACAATGCTGTGTTTTTGTTGCATGGTATTGGTTGGAAAATGACCAAAATTCAATGGTCAAATGAACGTCAGAACCCGACATTGATTCAACGTCGTCAAAAATACGTTGCTACAATGCTGTGTTTTTGTTGCATGGTATTGGTTGGAAAATGACCAAAATTCAATGGTCAAATGAACGTCAGAACCCAACATTGAATAAAGGTTGTCAAAAAGTATGTCGTTCCAACCTTAAGTTTGAGTTGCGGGGCGGTATAGCCCGGTTGGTAGATTGGCCGTGCCAGCAACTTGAGGGTTCCGGGTTCGATCCCCGCGTCCGCCATCCTTGTCACTGGTTTAAATGCAACTTAGATATTGGGTTTCACTACATAAAGCGCTTTGAGTCACTAGAGAAAAAGCGCTATATAAATATAATTCACTTGACTTCACTTCACGATGTAATTCCACAACTTCTCAATGTTGTTTCAATGTCTCGTGCCTGCCGGGTTCGCAGTGCGTCACAGTATATCCCATACATGGGTAAAAAGAAGAGTTGTGATCAAACACGTTTAAAAAAAACCACTCCCCGTGTCGAGCGTCAACAAAAAAACGTGTCCCGTGTTTGTGCCCACAGGTGAGCACCTGCACGTGTGTCCTCAGGGGTACACCTGCTGCACGTCTGACATGGAAGACAAACTCCACCAGCAGAGCAAGCTGGAGTTTGAGAAGCTGGTGGAGGAGAGCAGCAGCGACATGAGGGCCACGTTTGTTTCCAGGCACAAAAAGTTTGACGGTAAGTCGGAGAAGTTTTTATTTTTTTATTTTTAAATATGATGCATCCATTTCCCAGACAGCCTTTTTAGCGAATGCATTCAGGCGACGCCTGTCAGACGTCATGTTCGCAGACTCCTGATGGAATGATGAATAATTAGGATGGCTGGTATTAATAAGAGATGGACAGACTGCTTAGTTTGACGGCTTTTCCCTTTCCCTGGTCTCTTTGGTACACTTGTAGACACATGCTGGCTTGTGTTCGACACCTTCTACCCATAATGCTTTGCTGCAGTGAGATGTACACAACATTGCCAAAAGTATTCGGTCACCTGCCTTGACTATGTTTTCAGCACAAACCCGTTCAAGATTAGACAAACAAACAGTGTACAGGGTTAGAGAACAGGAACGCTGATGGGTCGCCAAAGGCGCCCCGTAAAAGATACGAAAAAGGTCAAACGCTGGGGAAGAAGATGAGTAAAAAAATACAATCCGGACTGGGCTCCTGAAGGGGCCTAGTCTGGAGTGGGAAAAAACCTCCATGCCATGCACACATAAACACGTTACATTTAATCACGACAACTCGCAACAGAGGGGCGGGGAGTTGGGGCCCTGGAGGTCGACTGCTGCTATGAAGCGCTGCCAGCCGTCCATCACCCCGAGGGGAAAAAAGCGGTGGTGAAGGCGTGGGGTGGGAGACGGGGTGTGTGTGTGTGTATGTGCCCATTGTCTTGGGTATGATGATGTAATGTTCATAGGCTGGGGCTGTTCTGCATGCAAGCAAAAGTTCGACTCCAGGTGTTGTTGAGGAGGGAGGGAGGTCAAAAGGGGTGTGTTTTCAGAACAGCCTGTTCCTGTTCACAGCGTCAAGGCCATTCGAGGGAGTCAAATCGTAGATTAGGATGTTTTTTTTTTCCGCGAGCAGACATTACAATGACTTGTCTGTTCTATTCGTCCATGCTGGCTGCTCTTGTATTAAATTTTTCCTTTTCAGCAAGCTTCTCCTTGATGTGATCCATCTTGCGATTCAGTTGACAAATATATTAACTTGAAGTGCCATCCCATTGGAAGCCTTAGTTTGAAGGCTTTTCCCTTTCCCTGGTCTCTTTGGTACACTTGTAGACACATGCTGGCTTGTGTTCGACACCTTTTAGCCATAATGCTTTGCTGCAGTGAGATGTACATAACATTGCCAAAAGTATTTGGTCACCTGCCTTGACTATGTTTGCAGCACAAACCCGTTCAAGATTAGACAAACAAACAGTGTACAGGGTTACAGAACAGGAATGCTGATGGGTCGCCAAAGGCGCCCCGTAAAAGATACGAAAAAGGTCAAACGCTGGGGAAGAAGATGAGTAAAAAAATACAATCCAGACTGGGCTCCTAAAGGGGCCTTGTCTGGAGTGGGAAAAAACCTCCATGCCATGCACACATAAACACGTTACATTTAATCACGACAACTCGCAACAGAGGGGCGGGGAGTTGGGGCCCTGGAGGTCGACTGCTGCTATGAAGCGCTGCCAGCCGTCCATCACCCCGAGGGGAAACAAGCGGTGGTGAAGGCGTGGGGTGGGGGAGGGGTGTGTGTGTGTGTATGTGCCCATTGTCTTGGGTATGATGATGTAGTGTTCATAGGCTGGGGCCGTTCTGCATGCAAGCCCCAGGCTGATGTAACAGTTGGTTGGGGGGCGCAAAATAAATGAAAATAACATAACATAACAAGAACAAGTTCGACTCCAGGTGTCGTTGAGGAGGGAGGGAGGGAGGTCAAAAGCGTCCATCCTTGAGGTGTCCTCGGGGGTGTTTTCAGAACAGCCTGCTCCTGTTGTTCACAGCGTCAAGGCCATTCGAGGGAGTCAAATCTTAGATTAGGATGTTTTTTTTTCCGCGAGCAGACATTACAATGACTTGTCTGTTCTATTCGTCCATGCTGGCTGCTCTCGTATTAAATTTTTCCTTTTCAGCAAGCTTCTCCATAATGTGATCCATCTTGCGATTCAGTTCAGAAACATATGAACTTGAAGTGCCATCCCATTATTAACCCATAGGGTTCAATATGATGTCGGTTTACCTTTTGCAGCTATTACAGCTTCCTCTTCTGGGAAGGCTGTCCACAAGGTTGTGTGTTTATAGGAATTTTCCACCATTCTTCCAAAAGCGCATTGGTGAGGTCACACACTGATGTTGGTGGAGAAGGCCCTGGCTCTCAGTCTCCGTTCTAATTCATCCCAAATGGTGATCTATCGGGTTCAGGTCAGGACTCTGTGCAGGCCATGTCGTGCTTTTGTGCACTGGTGCACATTCATGTTGGAAGAGGAAGGGGCCCGCTCCAAACTGTTCCCACAAGGTTGGGAGCATGGAATAGTCCAAAATGTTTTGGTATCCTGGAGCATTCAAAGTTCCTTTCACTGGAACTAAGGGGCCGAGCCCGAATCCTAAAAAAACAACCTCCCACCATAATTCCTCCACCAAATTTCACACTCGGCACAATGCAGTCCGAAATGTACCGTTCTCCTCCAAACCCAGACTGGTCCATCACATTGCCAGATGGAAAAGCGTGATTCATCAGTCCAGAGAAGGCATCTCCACTGCTCTAGAGTCCAGTGGCGACGTGCTTTACACCGCTGCATCCCACGCTTTGCATTGGACTCGGTGATGCATGGCTTAGATCCAGCTGCTCGGCCATGGAAACCCATTCCATGAAGCTCTCTGCGTACTGTACGTGGGCTAATCGGAGCTCTGTAGCAACTGCCTGTGCAGAAAGTCGGCGACCTCTTTGCACTATGCACTTCACCATCCGCTGACCCCTCTCTGTCAGTTTACGTGGCCTACCACTTGGTGGCTGAGTTGCTGTTGTTCCCAAACTTTACCATTTACTTATAATAAAGCCGACAGTTGACTTTGGAATATTTAGGGTCGAGGAAATTTCACGACTGGATTTGTTGCACAGGTGGCATCCTATGACAATCACTGAGAGCGGCCCATTCTTTTACAAATGGTCTCCATGCCTAAGTGCTTGATTCTATACACCTTGACTGGCCTGCACAGAGTCCTGACCTGAACCCGATAGAACACCTTCGGGATGAATTAGAACGGAGAGGGCCAAGTGATTAGGACACCTGATTCTGATCATTTGGATGGGTGGCCAAACACTTTTGGCAATATAGTGTTTAATAATGTTCTTTTAATTGCATTTTCTTTCTTTGCATCAACCCATTACCGATAGGTATAACGGGCAGTGAGAACTTAACAGAATAGTAAAAAGATTACAAGCGTCTATTTATAACCGAGGACCATTTTCAATAAAATGTTCTCTAAAAAGGGTCATTGTACCCTGAGTAGAAAAAAAAGCCCCTATTTTTAAAATACCTTTCAACCAAAGTCTGTCTGAGCCGTGTTATTCTGCACAAGATGTTAGGAATTGGTGTTGGTGCCAATTCTTTTGATACGGATAGGTTATTGAATTATGCTCTTAACGCACAGCTGCCAAATAAAAGGCTCGTTTTATGTGTTTTCATGCGTCAATAAAGTATTTCATCTTTTCATACTAAACCTATGTACTGTATGCATTTTAAACTTTATTTTTATCTTATACAGGGAGTGCAAAAAAAATAGTACATTATCATACATTCTTGTCAAAGACATTTACCGTGTTTTTCGGGCTTTAAGGCGCACTTAAAATCCTTTCATTTT